>NC_142670.1:13600000-13900000 GCF_964200805.1 Pocillopora damicornis
GGTAATGAAAACGGTAATTTAAGAGGCCTTCAAACAAACTTTGAAACAATTTTTAACAATTATCTGTCACAATTTGACCCCTATCAATTAGAGAGCGTGTAAGAAAAAACCGCTTGTCCCCAAATGAACAACAACAAAGGCGTTGGTTTGGCAAATAAACTGAACTGGAAAGTAATTTTAAGTAAATTGAAATCTATGTTTTGAAGTTGTGGGAGTTTTCTCGTGGAACTGGTCTTTCATCAAAAGGGGAATTTTAAAGCAGCTTCTTCTCGTTGAATTCCTTTGTTTACTGTTGCGAAATTTATAGTACTAATGTCCAATTTGAACGGACCTGCAAAGACTTACCGAAAGCGTATTTGAAGTTAGAAGACCTCGCTCACTGTTCTCCAAGGAAAAAATTATTTGAGAGAATTCAGATACATAATGAATGAAATTACCATTAATGAATTCAATTGCAAAGAAATACCTCACGTTTTAACTTTCTGAGTTACTTCTAGTAAGGTTTAGCTTAATTTCAAGCGGCTTTTAGTCCGCGCGTTAACCCATATTTGACATATTTGCTACCAATATTCCTCTCAAAACCAATTATTTCTTACAGGCAAACAAAGTGATCTAAGAGAGAGAAAGAAAGAATTAATAAATTATCAATCGGCTTGATTTGCTCCAAAACGATTCGCTTAAATATCCTGCGCAGCCGGTAAAACGAAATAAATTTATAAAAAATGGTAACAAAGTAGGAGATGTAATCGGCGGCTCGCTCAAGCGATACCGTGCTCGTAGGCAGAGATAGGAAAACCCGGACCGCATTAAGTACCAATAAGATTCCAGGATTCGTTACCGTGCCCTCTGAGAAAAGAAAATTACAAATGCAGTTCTTTTGAGAAAGGTTATCGGAAAAAAGCGTGTCGGAAGTGTAAGCGATAACCTGAGAGGTATTGCTGGTAGCCTTTAAGTCAAGGTTAGACTTGACCTCAGGAATTTAGGGACATCTAGGAAATGTTACTTTAAGGAGGAGGCATCACGGGTTTAAACAACCTAATTTAATTGCAAGACTGACTTTAAATTCTAAACTGCATGAGCTAATCCTAATTAATTTATCTTTAAATTTTATGTCCCTATTGATTATCGTTACCCAGATAATCTTTTGAGATTGTCGCGTGCACTTTAAAGTTTTGCTCTTTGCCCGTAACAACTGTATACGGTTAAATGCGTATCTCCAGTTGCACATTTATGGGAGCCTACATTCACATTTAATTTTACGTTTTTTAAGTCTGATTAGATAGAGGAGGAAGAATATGGGACGGAGTGGGGGAGGTGTAAGCTCAATGAGGAACTAAGTAATATTCAAAAACTCGATTACCAAAACTACATGAATTCACAAATAACCTTACAATCATAATCTTAGCTGATGTGAAGTTAACTAATCAGCAAAAGCAAGCCAGGGTGGCGGACGCCGTAGTGAAGAGAGATGTATAGTGTTGATTGACACTGATCAAACAAATACATATGATGTAAAAAAAGAAAAAAAGAATTAATTGGGGAATGAGTCCCATTTTCTGTCTCATTCATTTTTTCCTTTATTGTGATTGTGATTATAATCTTTTAATGTTATCAATGCTATTATAATTATCACTTTGTTTTTCATCATTAAGATAATTAGTATTTTTGTTTTCATCTTCATCATCATGTAGAATGCCTAAATATAACTTTTAAAAACTCTTGGTACATAATTTCGGTGGATGGAGAGTCCTGGTACTGGAGTAGACACACTTGCTCAAGTCTAGGAGGGGACCTAGTTTCCTTTGAAACCCAAGAAGAATGGAGGTTAATTAATGACGAAATTCAAAGGCGAAACACTACGAACTATGAAAATAAATGGATAATTGGTTTAAAAAAAAGGGCCAGGAATTGGACCTGGGTGAGTGGAAGACCGCTGACTATTTCCAAGTGGGGACAAGGGGAGCCAAGTGCTGAACACGGCGCAGCTTTCATGTACAAGAGGTTCCGTAATGGCGAGCGGGGCGTGTTTGGAACTCATAATAATGAAAGTTGGAAAAAACAGCACGCTTATATTTGTGAGATCCCTAAGGGTGAGTTGATATGTTGTTGTTTTTTTCCTTTTTTGTATTGTTAGTTTGAGTAAACTCAAAGGCACTAGAAGCGCTTAAGGGCAATAAAAATATTATTTGCCCACGTTTGTCATACTCACGAGAGAAGTTATAAAAACCCTCAGACAGTCAGAATCAAGGTTACACTTACCATATTAAAATATGTTTGAAACAATCCCAATGAACATTTTCACGATATACATGTCTATCTTCAACCTTGTGAACAGAGGAAAGTTACAGATGGTTCTTTTAATATCACTTTTACGAATAACAACGGTAATGAAACTGATGGTGAATACCAGTTGCAAAGAAGTCTCAGTCCAATTACCTTGTTAGATGATAACACATGATGATGTGAAGTGGGTTTTCTGTTTGTGAAGAGCTTGTGACTCTTGTCGGTTGAGAACCATGCCAATTATCGTCTTCTGAAACAAATTGTTCTTGAGTGGAAAATTCACTTTTAGCAGCCATTGGTCCCATGTGAATTTTTTTCAATAGTGTTGGATAATGCGGTTCGAATATCTGATAAAATGCAGGGTGTTTAAAATGAAATGACACGTGAAGTGTAAACATGGAGTGAATCTAATGAGGCCAAATGGAATTTTATTGGTGGAATACAATCCAAGCAATTACCAAATGTTCATCCAGTGCAATGATTGGGTATATTTTGATTGGACTTGGAACGTTGTTTTCATAGTAGGCGACGGAAGTAAGCTTTTTCAGTGGCCGTTTTATGAAAAGGAGCGGATAAAATGCTTTTAAACTTAAAAATGATACAACAAGTTAAATGCGAACCTTTCATATCCCGATAAATCTCAACCTACATCGACAAGGTTCTTGCGAAGGCCACGAACCATTTCATTTATCAAATGAGTTCAAAATTTCAGGTTAATGTAATTCTTTGCGCACGGCCCTCTGATTCCATAACATCATTTAAAAGAAAACAATACCAAAACGCTGTGATTGGGGCAAGATATCCAAATGTTATGATGTGATTGGTGCGGGATACCTGCCCTAATGCAGCAGTCTGATTGGTGTGAAATACATACCCTAATGCGGTAGTCTGATTGCTGCGAGCAAAATACCACTCTACGCCCAAACAAAGTACAAAAAAATAACACGTTCTTAGAAAAGTAAAGCTACAAAATGAATGAATTGACAAAAGCCATTACTTGTTAATCTTTTCCTCTCACAGTGGTGTTAACAGTGGGGATGGTCGGGGTATTTGTGATGTATTCCAATAGTATCCTCTGGCATAGCACACATCAATCGCTTTTAATGTCCAAGATGGAATGTTTTGCGAATCGTTCCCCTTTAAACACTGTTGTATCGAGAAAAGTGATTCAGTTCTCTGATATTTCATAGTTGTGCGATAAGCTGGAGTAGTGTCTCCTAAAAGGCTAATGTTCTCTCAGTAAGGCCGTCACAACCTGAGATCATAGGTCTATAGACCGGTATAAGTTTGTGTATTTTCGTGAGCGTATAGAATATTGGTATTCTGAGCGGATTGGGAGTTTTAGAAGCCATTTCTTAGTCATGTCATCAATGTTTTTGCCCCGATTTGGTTAATGATCTCATTAAACCTTTTCCGCGTGCTTTTTACTAATGGTGCTCTGAGAGGTTTGTAGTGAATTCTACTACTCTGCTGTCGCGTTGCAATTTTGACCTCTTCTATCTTTTTGTCTTATTTGTGATGACTGTTGTTGCACCTTTGTCTGCTTTTTTGAGGTTTAAAGCAGAGTTGTTTTTCAACTCTTGTAGAGCTGTGACCTCATTGCGTGAAAAATTATGTTTTGGCTTAGTTACAGTAACCTCTTCAAGTTGTGCTTTGACACTTTCTAAGTAGCTCTCAAGGACAATAGAGGGCTGAACCGATGGCATCTAGTTTGATTTAACACCAAATGGGTGCGTTTCTTTGTTTTGACCGTGAAAGATGTAGAGGCGTACGCGTCTCGCAAATTGTTCATAATCTCGCAAGAGTTGTTGCCTAATTTTACATTCGTTTGTCACGGGTGTTGGGATAAGTTTAAGACGTTTTGATAGCACGCTGATTGACTTTCAGAGAGTTGACAGTTTGAGAATTTTTTTCGGAATTTTTCTTTTGTCTCCCCATCTTTAGCTAAAAGGCTAAATTTTAAAGTGCGTCGACGCTCTTTGCGTCCTAGGCTTTTTTTTTTCTGCTTCCGGTATTGTTACAGCTAGCTTTTTAAGAGTCAGAGAACATACTGACATATTTTCCATCGCTTTTATTTGCAAGTGTATAAATAAGCTCTTTAAGGTCGAAAATTCATTCCTTCATTCGGCTATTCACTGTTTTTTTCACACTGTTCGCCGAGCGCTTTCCTTTTAGCAGTTGCCTATCTACCTGTATGTTCTTACGAGCTGAGAGTTCGTAGTTAGCCCTCTTTGTTTGGCTCTCAACCTTCTTTGGTGAAAGTTAGTCATGGAATTAACTAAGCCTTGTTGACCTTGTATTTTTATTTCTTTTACTTCGAATAATATGTGTGCCATTCCTGTATAATACTAATTAGTCGCTATTAACCTTTATTTAAATTGTCTCATATTCATATTAAAGACGTGTATGGTATTGTTTCAAAGAAGAGAGAAGGCTTTTCAAAGTAATTAGATAAATGTTAATATTTCTTTTTTTTTCATCCTTTCGTCATCAGAAGAATCATTAACAGTATCACCACCAACATGGACAGCATCACCAACCTACACAGCATCACCAACATGGACAGCATCACCGACATGGACAGCATCACCAATATACACAGCATCACCAACATACACAGCATCACCAACCTACACAGGATCACCAACATGGACAGTATCGACAACAATGACAGTTTTACCAACACCGACTTCATTATCATCATCAACAACTGAAGGTTGCTTATTTTCCAAAAGTTAGGCTTTTTCCGATTTCACTTGGCATCTTTTCAGCTTTCACGCCACCCCTTTCTGTAGCGAGGGCTTTGTCTTAAAAGTGTGGGAAAGACAGTATCCAGTAGTCTAATTCGTGTTTCTGAAAAACGCTATTGTGGCTAGTTTCATAACCGAACATAAACGGGTATACAAGAGAAACTCTTTAGTATTTTGAGTAAGGGGTATTTCTTGAGGTAATTTTACAATGATTCCATGACAGAAATCTTAGGAACTCTGTTCTGTTTACTATTATATGCCAATCTAAAGAAAAAAGTTGCGTTGGAAATTTGGAAAAGCAATCTGAATGTGTCTTGCAATGGCTACTTCATCTTTGTCGAGGCACACTGATGACAAAGCAGAACCATTCTGGTTAACAGTAAGCTAAGTTTAAAAAGTAACAAACTTTTGCTTTTTGTTACAACGCCTTTTAGGTAAGACGCAGGACCTTGTTGCAGTCATTTCTGGCGGAGCTGAGGTGATTCGAGGACTCAAAGAAAACATCATATTGGATGGCTCACTCTCATATGACCCTGAGGCTGCACATGGTGACCAATCGGGAATGAACTTTACATGGCATTATAGTGAGATTACTAGGAATTACTCCTCTGTGCAGGGAAGGAAGAGTGACTTCTTTATTGCGGTAAACGAGTCAGCTTTTCAATATAATAGAAGATCATCTGGCGTGCGAGTTTACTTGAATACAGAGGCTATTTCTCACAGTGATATCTACGTAGCTAGACTGGTTGTGACCAAAGACTATCGCAATGCTAGCGCTTATCAAGTCATCCATTTCTCGAATGGAGATCCCCCTAAAATATATCAAAGGTAAGAAAGCTGGCGTGTTGTCGATGCTATCATTGTGGCTGTTGCTTGTTCTTTTTGTTGCTACTGATATCCCTATTTATTTTCCTTTTTTCTTATTCTTGCTTCTGCTTCAGTTGAAGTTGTTGCTGTTGTTGTTGTTGTTTGTTTGTGATGTCTTGTCTTGTATGCCCGAATTGCTGCTGTATTTTGCCTTTCTTTCTCTGTTGCAGTTATTATGACCACCGTTGTTCTCAACAAGCAAGGCCGTAGTTACGCTACATTGATCTACATTCTCATTTTGTAATCGACATTCTTTCCTTATTTCAGGTGTTTCATAAATTGTCTGCCTAAAATCAGCCCCTCAGTACGACTTAGTGTCCGATCCGAATGCAAGGGATTACAGTGCTTCAAAATTTCTTCATATGAGTGGATACTCTACCAGCGATATGAGGGAACTACGTCCACTGTTTGGCAAAGAAAATATAATTTAGAACTCATTACAAGTACACCTCTAAATGCAAGCAACATTGTTATAAATGGAGGTTCCCTTGCTGCTGGAAATATGTACCGCTTGGCATTATTTATCACAACTAACGACGGTTTATGGGCAATGTCAGCCTACGACATTTCCACAGCGTTACCGCCCACAAGGGGGACATGCTCGATCACTCCGTCAAGTGGCATCTCCTTGGAATCACACTTTAATCTGAGCTGTATCAACTGGACAAGTAACAGCACCCCTCTGTCCTACCGGTTTCAATATAGACTAGAGAACGGTATGTACACTGTGTTATATCATGGCGTCAACAACTCCATAGTTACCTTTGGGATACCGCCTGGGAACAATGCAGAAAACTTTACCATGAGATTCAACGTTGTTGTGACTGATAACTTCGGAATTTCTGCCTCTCCTGTTAATCTAACAGTACAGGTAAGTTAAGTTGGTAGGTTCTGTAATATTGATGTAGTTGGGAAATTTTGTTGACATAATTTCGTCATTTTTTGACAGCTAGCCATCGGAGGGTAAAAAAGCAAACTTTTTCTAAACATGTAACTTATCCAATAGTGACCGATGCTCTTTCTGTAGGTTAAACCTTCCCAGAGTCTAAGACCAGATAAAATCACAAGCCTGGAGGCCATGATCCAGGAAGTCATCAGAAAAGGAGACTTGGGAAAAGCGGCACAATTAGCAAACTCTGTCCTTCAAATTGTTGCACAAGAAACCAAGATGAATTTGGAGAAGAAAATCAAGGTAAATGCAATTACAAATGTTTTATATCTCATGGAAGCACTATTCGTGTGGTAGCATAATGATATCTCTGCGTATCCAAGTATTTGCACATACGTGTGTTAATGTATTGTAGTACTAATGACTTTTATAATCCAACTGCACTGAGTAGACTACAAATAATACACAGAGAATAATACATGCTCCCGTAGATATGGAATTTTTCTAGGAGCTTTTAACTCGATAGCTCACGAGTGAGCGCAGCGAAAGAGTGAGATGTCGAGTTGAACACGAGAAGAGAAATTCCATATCTACAAGCAACCATGAATTACTTTGTTTATCATACAAACACAATAGCTCTTTACTGAGAAGAAAAGCCGACTTCATTTATGAATTAAAATAAATGAATCGACATTCCCCGAATAATAATCGTAGACTACGTCGGCCCTAGCTCCTAAGATGGAAAAATGCGTTGAATCATGATTAAAAAAACAACAATGGTCGTAATTTTCAATTTACAAAATTCTCATTTATTGACTTTGTCCTTCCCGACAGAAGAGGTCTTTCAGGTAAACGGCAAAAATCGGCTGGTGGCAAATCTTCCAGTTGTCGATTTTCATCCTCAGCCGGGAGAAATGCTAACACCAAAGCCACTGAATATGTAGCTTTCGGTTTTTCTTTTAGTATATTGGTTTTCTTCCCCTTCTAAGAAAGTTTCAACCTCACTGTCTGTCAGCAATACGGATTTTTAGTGTTTTAGCCGCCATAATTCGAGAAAGCTCCGACAAACAACTGTAATTGAGAATCGTGAGGGCTTCGCCTTTAATTAATCAACCAGACCGAGTGGCGCCAATGGAGAGTGACGTGTCAGCAGCTGATTGGCTTTATCAACACACGTTAAAAATACGATATTTTTTCAAGTGTGTTATTACGGCTTTTCTCAGGGCCGGGAATCCCTGTGTAACACTGCAGTTTATGTGATAAATTGTATTTATGTGAACTAATTTATTCGTGTATTCGTGCACTCATGTACTCGTATAGTAGTGTACTCGTGCATTCTATTATTCGTGTAGACGTTTATGTTTGTGTACCTGTGCTGTCGTATATTCGCATGCTAGAAGGTTCTTGCATATGCGATTGAACTTCATTGCATTTCAAGGTTGTAGACTTTGTAATCAAAACTATTACGTCAGTGAAGGTAAACAACACTGCAGACCTGCTTCAAAGCTCCTCCGTTATTGGTTCTGCCCTTCAAGTCTTAGAAAAAGTCTCTCCCGAGTCATTGGTAGGTAAAATAAGATCGATCGTTTATCATAAAGAATGACACACATGTAGAGGGATATAAAATTGCCACAATCGGCATAAAAATTATTTATTGCTTTTTTCATGAGCTAGAGTTCTACAGCGCTGTCGGTTGTCTTGATTTAGTTTTATAATGCACAGGCTAAAAATGTTTGAGAAAAAATGCCAAAAGGCGTTTTAGAATTCCTTTACCTAAACAAAAATGGTTTAAAGGCGACGATACCTCTCTAAACCCGGGCTCCTAGAAATAGAAATGTACTGTGCTGAGCAGCGAATAATTCCATGTTTGTTCATAACGCACTTTCAGGAACTGTCGTTATCGGCTGTCGATTTGCAAACGACCTTCTTAAGGTCTATCGTCCAGTTGAAGGACGTTGCTGACGTGTCTTTAGTCACTCAATCAGCAGAAAACTTAGTTTGGTGTCTTCGAAGTGTGCTAAAGATATCCGCAGAGATGGCTTCAATAGATTCCATCTTAAGCTTCCAAGAGCAGGTATTTTGTTGGCTGTTGTAGTCTAACAGCGAAATCTAGTTACATATGAAACTTCAAGCTGCACTTAAGTCGGCTTCCCTCATTTTTAACTGACACATTGCGTGTCAAGCTGGTGCCGCTGTCAAATCACGCGATAAAGTTGCCATTATCGCTACTTACAATAGGTCGTCGCAAACCTTACAAGTGCCTCAAAAAATTAATTTTGTTTTGTAATTGTCCCTGCTAAGCTCTTTTTGTTAGTCTAGCTTTGCTTCTTTTTGTTATTTTTACTTGTTTGCTCGTGATGTTTTGTTTCATTTTACAGGGTGAGAGGTCTGCTAATACTGCCCTAAAAGTGCTGGGAAAAGTTGCAGACGCATTGTTAGCCCTGAGAGTCCCAGGTGAAAACATGATATCGATCTCCACGAGTCAATTGAACATGACATTAGGGCGACATAGTCCGAATAAACTTGCAGGGCTGCAGATAAAGGGTGGAAGTGGCAGCTTCATTTTACCACCATGGCCTGTCACAGGAAGGAACAGAACAAGTTTTGTCGACACCCAGGTAAGGGATTACATCAATATAAGAAACGAGCGCACGTCAAAATCGATTTGGTCGTGGATGACTTCGGAAAGTCTGATAACCCAAGACCAAACGCTTTGGAAGGTACAGTCTTTGTTAGGCATCCTGAACTCTTTTCTCGTTTGGCTTCCATAATTATGGTCAGTTAGCGATAATTATCATGTCTCTTAATCCTCAATACCTTAAAGTCAACAAAAAGTTTTGATTTATTCTTATTGCAGATGCTATCAATGTCATTCAACTCCTACACCTGGGACAGCACCAAGGAGCGAGTCGACTCTGAGGTTCTATTTCTGGACTTAAAGGACAATAAAAGCGAGCTCTTGGAAGTGTCAAGTCTACCAGAAGACATTGTTATCGTTATTCCACCAAAACCTCGGACAATGCCCAAGGAGCTATGTTACTTCACGACGGATGACGATTTACGTTTCCACGAGATAACTGTCAAGTACGAAAACACTCTGATACAGGTAGAAGTCAAACCCCAAGAGCCAACCGTACATCTGTTTGTTTACTTGCGATTTGGTGAACGGCCAACGACTCGAAACTACGATCTCAATGCCACAATCTCTCAAAATGGACAGTGCGTTTGGACTGCAAGTGCGCATGACAAAAAGGAGAGACAACCAGAATGCTCGTCGAACCCACCTACCCCAATAGCAACATTGGCCAGGCATCCTGGAAAATACTTTCTGGGCGTAAAAAGCTATAATGCCACCACGACCACCCCACACAGGAGAAAGAAAAGGTCGTGTTTTACAGCTGGACGGCAAAAGCGCTCTTGCGTCGAAGTCAAAGATCCCCCACCTACCCTACCCATGAGCAAAACTGCATCTGTGACACCAGCTTATGATTCCAAAACCGATCAGAACTATACTCTGAGGGTGACCTTCGGTAGCTGTGTATACTGGTCAGCGAAAGTTGAGATGTGGGTAACAAAAGGCTGTCGGGTAAGTCGGTGTAAAGTGTTAACATTATCGAATAATTTTTATAATGTGGAATTAGTTCAGACACTTTTCAGAGAATTCGTGGGTTTCACGTAATTGTGGAAAAATGAGTGCTCCATTGTGATCATCTTCGCTTATTTGGCAACTATAAATCTAGAAGACAAAACTTTGTCGAGCCCGTGTGTAGTCTTCCATCGCAAAAAATAAAATTATTCTCATATCTAATCACGACCTTTGAATACCTTTGAATGGACAAGACGCATCATTAGCACTGAAAACCGAAACAGTGATTTTCTCTGTGGACAATTCCAGATTTTAGGAGCATTGGACAGATTTATTAACTGCAGCTGCGATCACCTGACATCCTTCGGGGGAAGTCTTTTGGTTAAACCGAATCCTATCGACTTCGACAAGGTTCAAGTGCAGATTCAAAAGTTGCCAGAATCTGGAAATATCAGAGTTATTTTGGCGGTGGCGTTGGTTTTCTTAAGTTACGTGATTGTGCTTGTTATCGTCAGGAAGACAGACATAGAAGACTCTAAAAATGTAAGTTCTGAACATATTTTGTATTATGTAGAACTTAATACGCTTTGAAAACTTGCAGAATTCATATTTTTCTAAGTATCCTCAAAAAAAAGTTTTTTAATATCAACAATATATATATTTTTTTTTCTTTAAGTAAGGGAAAAAGTAAAAAAAAGTAAATCACCGATTCATTAATGGTATTATCATTTTTCTTAAGAACGTTTTACCAGTCCATTTGCCATCCTCTCCAGAGAGTACATATGGATACGAGATAGTAATAACTACAGGAGTCTGGATATACTCAGGTACAACAGCTCAAGTTGCTATGGAGATTTACGGTTCTGACGGAAGGAGTGGCATTCTTCAGCTCAGCCAAGAAGAGACTGGTTCAATTGACGTGTTCTTCTCTCGTGGTAACTCGGCCATGTTTGTACTGTATGTTAACAAATCTCTTGGTGTGATTCGAGAAGTGAAGATTGGTCATAACAACTTTGGTGACAGTCCTTCGTGGTTTTTAGAGGAAATATTCATTCGGGACGTACAATCCAATCAGTCTTGGAAATTTATGGTCAGTCAGTGGTTTGCTCTTGAGCGCGGAGACGGGTGTATCGAGCGAATGTTTCAAGCAACGGTATCTCAAATGGACTTTGCCAGTGAGGTTGCAAAACGCTGGCGGAGAGGGCTTATGGAGCTACATATCTGGGTGTCAGTTGCTGCCAAACCAAAGAGAAGTCACTTTTCAAGAGTACAGCGGGTTTCTTGCTGCCTTTCAGTGCTTTTGACATCCATGTTTGCAAACGCGATGTTTTATGAGCTCCAAGGCAAATATGAACAACCTATTCAAGTTGGACCGCTGAAATTCTCGTGGAGACAAGTAGTTACTGGTATTGAAAGTGCGCTCATTGTGGCACCAATAAACATACTAATAGTGCTTTTATTTAAAAAAGCATCCAAAAAGTCCTCGAGTAACAATAGTCCTTGCTATAAGGCTAATTTAATCAAAGGTATCGCCTGGTTCTTGTTTTTCGGTTCTTGTGCTATTTCTGCTACGTTTACAATCTTCTATAGCCTGATTTGGGAAAAGAGTGTCAGTGAGCAGTGGCTGTCCTCAATGCTTATCTCCTTTGCTCAAGATGTCACAATCATGGAACCAGTTAAAGTGTTCTGTACAGCTGTAGTTTTGGCGGCCATTATCAAGATGAAGGCGAAGAGATCAACGGTACCTGCATGTGAAGACTCTAATCAAGTTGAAAGCGGTTGCTCAAAACAAAGGCTGTGGACGTTGAAATTAGCGGAAGTAGAAAAGATGAGGAAACGCCAGGCCAAGAAACAGAACCTGTCACGTTATTTCACAGAGTTGGGTATCTACTTGGTTTTCGTTTTCTTGTTAATGGTAGTGTGCTATGGAAACAGAAATGACCATCGCTACTTAATGACCAGATCAATCCGAGATGGACTGCCCAATTTTAACAATGTGAGTAACATTTATTGTGTTTGGAGAAATCGTTAAAAGACTGATATTACCCAACGATTGATTCTGGATTGCCAAACCCTATTTGAAATCTATTTTCACGACATAAACATATCCTCCAAAGCGTAAACACCTCTTTTCTTTATCGGGAATTATTGCTACTTTTCAAGTCCGTGGGTTGTGTATAGAACAACTGTTATGATCACATTTCGAATTTTGGTTAGAATCTGTATCAATTCTTGTCAGACTTTGCATCCTAATGGCTTGGCTCCCTTACCTGTTTCTAAATGTTCCTGATCTACCAGCGAGTCATGCCTCCATCCCAGTCCGTGAAATCCGACCAACACATCTCCCATTCTTGACTTTCTTTTTATTTAGTCCGTTTTAAAGATCATATCCATAATTAGCGATACGAAAGGTGATGCAGTCACAAATTCTAAGTAACGTATTAATTTTTATTGAACTCAGATGGCAGATGACAGGAAGTACTGGAGCTGGCTGCGGGAAGTTTTCATTCCTGGAGTGTTTTCCGGTAGATGGTACAACGGTCAGGAAGAGAAAAAAACAATGTACATTGGTAATAAACGCTCTCTTCTCGTCGGGATGGCTCAATTAAGGCAACTGAGAGTGAAATCGAGTAAGTCCTTTCTTTTATTTACTTTTAAGTCTAACTCACCCTAAAGGAGACGCCCAGAAAATATAATTTCTGTCAAAGTGTTAGGCATACGTTGTCAAGATTTTGATATTCTACTTAATTTTGTATTGGTCTATACACCTTTTAAAGAGAGAAAACGGGCACAAGTGAATATCCGGTTTTTAACTAAATTTACCTATACGATAAAGAATATGGGAGATGTGCTATACCTGTATATTGAATTAGTTCCAAAACAAACTTTCTAATAAATGTCCCTTTTTTTATTAAACTTACAGCACCATGCAACGTGTTAAAATACATGAAGACAACTTTCCAAGAATGTTACGAAGGATATTCGGAAACAAACGAAGACAAGACCGCTTTCTATGAACCGGGCTGGAGGTTTGTCAACAACTCTACAAGAGACGCAGATTTATTTCGACTTTGCCCGAAGCCATGGCGATATCAAAATGCGGAAGAAAGTGATAGCGGGTCAGAGTGGGGACAGTTCTCGTTTTATCGTGGAGGAGGATTTGTAGCAGACCTCGGGTACAAGAACCATACGGGGTTCAAAGCCGTAACCACTTTGCAAAACAACGGTTGGCTTGGCAGGCAAACCCGGATGGTTCTTGCACAGTTTTCCGTGTTTAACCCGTCGGTGAATATTTTAGGTGTTGCCACATACTTTTACGAAGTTGAGGCATCAGGACTCAAAGAAGCTTTGGTACAAACTGGCACTCTTTCTCTTGATCCTAAAAACACAGCTTCATATCAGTTCTATTTGATTTGCATTTTACTATACGCTGTATCCGTTCTGCTGTTTTTGGGAAGAGAATGCTTCAAGCTTTACAATCACCGTTCCCGGTATTTCCAGTCCCTGTGGAATTGGGTGGAGATGTCCCAGGTTGTTTTCTCCGTGTTGGCCGTGGTTTTGTACATAAAACGACAAATCATAGTCTCTTCAACATGGGCAAGGTTAAAAGAAAACAGTTATGCAAATATAAGTTTCAAAAAGGCTATCATTTGGCATGAAGCAGAAAATGTTGTACTTGGAATCCTGATGTTTATCGTCACTGCAAAACTCTTGCGAGTCATTCGCTTCAATAAACATGTTGCTGTATTCTCCAAAGCATTGACGATATCTGCACAATCTCTTTCATCCTTTAGCATTGTCCTATTGATTCTCTTCGTGGCATTTCTTCACGCCGGTGTATTGATGTTTGGTACTGGATCTGAGCGCTACTCCTCTGTGCTAAAAGCAGCTTATTTCCAACTCGAACTGACTCTTGGAAGAGTGAAAGCCAGACCAATCAGTGAATTAGCAGAGGTAAACAGCACATGCGCTAAGATATTTGTCTTTGCTATTCTTTTCATCCTAACAATTATCTGCATGAACTTTTTCAGCGGCGTAATAAACGATGCACTTCTGGATGCAAAGGATACCGCGAACGAAAGTGAGTTGCACGAGCTCGTTGATGAGGTTCGTTGCAAAGGCTCAAAAGAACGGAACACATTTTTCGATACTGTCAGCAGTAGACTGAGACAACTGAAAGTCTCCCAAGCATCAAACACGGAAGAGAAAAAAGCAGTAGATAGAAGCATTACCCTTGATTCCAAGAAGAGTTCAAAAATCAACTTTGACCAAATCAGTGAGGCCATCAAAGCTTTGAGGGGAAAAACAGGCCAAGAACCAGGAGAAAAACAGCCGAAATACTCAAGAGGAAAATCATTTTTCGATGGAATTAGCAAATTCTTGAAAACACTGGGAAGAATGAGCCATGACGAACACTGCAAAGGTAAAAAAAGGAAGAAAGTTCGATTTCAAGAGGATGTCGCTAACTCTCATCTTCGGAAATTAGAGAAAAGAGGGTATGAATTGTTTCAGCGGCTTGATAGGGTTATGGCGGGTTTCTCAAAAGAGGACGAAGAATATCATTATCTAATGGAACCAATGCGAGCCTGTGACTTCTAAAGAGAGAGGAAATAGATAAATGGTGAAAGGAATAGATCATATACTCGAGAATTAGACTGAAAGATCGGGACTGTAGTCTACATTACCCCGTGATCATTGGCAAATGGCTGAAATGCTTCGCACGTATACGCATTAAATGTGTTCTTTTCTTTATAATTGAATTTCACGCTTAAAATAAAGAAAAACTTGATAAAGGATGGTAACATAGAGGAGGCAACAAAAATGTAAAGGCGATCAAGTAGAAAGAATTTTTTGCCAGTTTCCTTCAGAGTGTATTATGTTTGTATGTAGGTCCATCTAAATTAGATAATTAAAACGTAGCTTCACGACCTGAAGATTAGTTTCTCGAAGCGGTGCTTAGGGAAAGGCCTCGTTAGAATGTCAGCAATCATCTCATCAGTGGCAAGATATTTACAAAAAATTGCTCCATTTAGTGCTTGTGGAGTACCAGCAAACGAAAACTACCCCTCGTCGGTGCTACCCCAAGGTAAAGAAGAAACAGACGAAACTTTTTGTCGCCATTCCTTCACCATCTTCTTTCAAAAATTACTTTTGACATGTATACTCAACCGTCTATGCTATCGCTCGACGTAAAGCGTACTTTTTGATCTCTACAAACAACGGTCTAAAAGCGACGATCAACAGAGAATTGACCCATGGGTAAAAAACTAAAAACTGAGCTTTCCAAAACACTGACAGCACATGTTAGCTCTTTTTTTAAGTCTTCCTCCCCCTCCCCCCCCCCCCAAAAAAAAAAAAGAAAAGAAAAGAGAAGGAAAAAAACATACCTAAATGGGGATACTGTGCACGGAAACAGTTAATCTCTTTTGAAACACACAAGTGGAACAATTTTGGCTGGAAATTCCCCGCGCAAAATGGTAAAGTAGAAAATACAAAGCAACCTGTCTGACGCAAAATCTAAGGAAAGAATTGAGTCAATGACAGGAAACAACAAAAGTTTGACAAAAGAAAAATACAGATTTTTTTGAACACGAAGTTTATTCAACTACGGATACTTTGTTACCCCAGTAATTTACCATTGACTTTGACAGCTTGAAAACGAAATATCCGCACACGCGCAAACGGTTGAACGCTTTGTCAAGTGATAATAAAGAGCGGGAAGCAGAAACTCATCCCAGCGGCCAGTTTGAAGACAGAGAAAAAGGTCATCGTAGAGAGGTAAAGGACCACTAGCGTAAAATGACATCTTTTTTTTCGAGGGTAAATCGATTCTCATAGTAAAAGAAAAAATAAAATATTTATTGTGGCCTATAAAGAGGTAATGTGACCAAAGTAGAGGAAAACCTAGTTCAAGTATTCAGAAGGGAAACCTCGAGGAAAAATGAAATCAGCAAGGTGAGATGAGTCAACCAGTTTGTGAACAAACGTTACACTTTGTTTTTTCTGTAATGATATAAGCTGTCTGAAGACTTTCTGTCAGGCGAGCTTACTACGTACACATTGTACCGCAACTTTCCTGGTCACTCTTTGATCATCTCAGTTTTTGTTGGATCTGTGAAGAGTTAACTTTTCCGCTGTTTGGCGGGACTCAAGGGAAAATTTCGGTTGAGAAGAGGTGGTAAACTTGAAATAAAGGCCGTTTTAGACGAGTAAAAACTGATGGAAGTTCAAGAGTAAATCACTTTTAATCGATACTGAAAATCTACTTTTTGGCTTCGCCGACGAGAAGCACCTTTCTATAAAAGGTGTCATTTTGTGTCGGTAAAAAATCATTTCCTCTGAATCGTGACCTTAATAGGGAAAACAGGTCCCAAAAAAGAGGCAGAAACCGCACCCATGGCCGTAAGGTTTTTCTACCCCTTTTCACGTCGTAACGTTGACCCAAATAAAGATGTGTTCGCTAAGCTTTTCAATGAAAGTGCGCACGCGGAAGAGAAAATTGTCGCTCGAAAGGCGTTCACAAAACTAGAAAACCATCAAATCTGAGAAAATTTCCTCTAAAACATTTAATAACTGGAAAGTCACGGGTGTCGGTCTTTTAATAAAAACTTTAGTTAGCTATAATATTATCACAACCATTAAGATCTACAACGTGTGATGGCTTAACTCGCCGAGTTTAAATCTAGTTTCAAAACACATTATAATCAGCTTTAAAACTCTACTTAAAAATACTGAGTGTGGTAATGTTAATTATAGTTTTCGTTATATTCAACCATTGAGATTTTTCCCCTGTCATCGCATAGTCGAGAGTTATTCAAAAAAATATTGAACAATCGAGTGAGTAAAAACTGTCTAAAATACAAAACGTGTACTATATCTTATCACAGAAATCAAATATTTGTCCAGACATTCAAAACTGATTAAATCAAATTTGAAACTTATTCTCTGGTTTCAGTTTCTGTCCCACTCAAATATTTCCTTTGATGAAGAAAAGCAAAGTTTCTACAAAAAAAATTTTCTTGGTATTTGGAGAAATTCTTCAACCCAGAAAACAGAACTTTAGCGAATATTAACAATGACGTCAAAAACTTAACGATCTAAGTCACAATCTCACTCCGAACATTATCTGCGCCTGCTTCACCATGAAACAGGAGAGGAGTGGAACCAAGGCAGCGGTTTGTGTAGAAATTCATTGAGCTAAGAAAGTTTTGAAAACTATAAAAAAATGGCAAAATTTTGTACGGGATCACAGAGTTTGAATAATTGAGTATGAGTGCTTATTTTTAGCAGGATTTGGAATGCATACCAGCATAAAATTTGTCTTCTCCGTTTAGTGAGGAAGGAAAAGCTATAACTATCAAATTCTACCCACCCGACAAAGCTTGTCACTTTGAGTTCCTTGAGAAACTTTGTCAACATGACGTTTGCGTAAAAAGAATCCGTAAAGTCATTCCCGGAGCTTCTCCAGATTTTCTAGGGAGCGAAAAGCCCTGGGTACGAGATTGAAAACTGATAATGGAGAGGAAAAGGGTTGACAGACACGGCTTTAAGAATTAAACGCATTTCTTGTTTTCGCTGATTGAATAATCAAGCTGTACTTTACTATCGAGTAAAATCAAGGTCTAAATAAAGAAGAATCAAATCTATCAGGGACAGCGTTTGTTGATTTGTTTCCTTTGGGGAAGGGGCGGAGTTTGAGGATTTTACACTTCCCCCCCCCCCAGCCCCTTATAAGGCTCCGTAATATTTTTAAGAAAACTCATTCATTTGCAGGAAATTTGCAGCCAATATTATTAAGTCCAGTTATAAACTTTATTAGCGACGACTGATCCTTCTTCCGTTCCCCCTGAAAACCATCTATTCCCCACCTCAATTATCAGGGAAGAATCGATTTACGGTGCGGGTTTCAATATTTTGGTGAGCATCGAATGTTGTCTCAAAGTATCAAAAACATACCAAATCAACAAAAAAAGTTAGAACTGCATGAATCAACGGGAAAAAATAATTAGGAGAATATCACTTTATTGCATTTTCATCCTTAATGTTACTCAATACAGTTCACGTTAGATGTCTGTGACATTTAATGCGTTAAATACTAATTGAAACGGATATTTTTCTTTTCTTGATGGCGTCCGAAAAGCAACTAATTTCTTTTCCTTAAAGCTCAAAATATATTAAGTGTTGACGACTTGTTCGCTTTTTGTTTCGACAAAGGACTGCTAGCAGAATTCCTTAACAGGAGAGGGGAGGGTCCTACTTCAAAGTGTCTGGAGTAGATTTTTTTCATTTCAAAAATTGTTACTTTAATCACTCTGGCAAAGGAAGGGGTGATATTCTTTCTAGTGCTTCATCCCCGCCCCTCCCCTCCCCCCTATTTTTTGATGCACTCACGCGCTATAGTTACACATCTGGGTTGCTTTGCTGAGGGCAGTTGATTTCTCTCCCAGGCTCACCATAATGTAATGATCATATGATATTTCTGACATGTCCTGTTTTAATTTTTAAGTCAACCACTAATTAGCCAGCTAATGTTACTCAGTCATTAAATGACGTCCAAAGACGATTGAGGCATGTCTGAGATTAATGCAAATGGCTTGAACATGGTCAGAGATATCAACACTTGGTTACGATACGAGAATAAAATGAAATTTTTGGATAATGCTCTATAAACTCGGGTGCCACTTTACAATATACCATCACTTTCAAAGAGGATTGCTTAAACTAGAAATCTGTAAAGTTTCTGAGGAAAAAAGCAGTAATACCAAATACCATTTATCCGTGGTTTCGATGTTGTTCAGCGTCGTCGATCATACTCGTTGATCTTGAACTTCCAGCTGCATGACAAGAAGAAATGTTCGCGGTAGAAACTGCTTAAAGTTAGAAAGAACGGTCGATCAAGAAGCGCGTATTGTCCTGAAAAGAGCTAATGTCCATGAAAGTGATTGGCACTAATTTCATGTCTCGCGGAGGGGAAGTGAGATGAAAAATTGGTGATCACTTAAATAGTTCACTTATCCAGACAATCATACTTACTGTTAGCTTTAATACCTTTACCTCTCGACTAATTCATTATTTGATTCTTTCTTTATAAAGGTGGTTTTAAAATATGGATTCCTCAGTGAGTAATGTTTAAAACCTTCTCAATATTATTTGATAGTTAACGCTTCTAAATTCATCGTGTTGACTAATTGTACATTCAAAACACAATCCTCTGACAAATATATTCTTTTGTGTCAGGTGTGTAATCTGTTATGGTCCATTGGCAAAGAAAACGTGATGCAATTTCAGCAAATATTACTTGCAATATCTTATTGTTGATTATAAATAAACAGTTTTTGAAAACTGGAATGCGAGTCAGTTTTCTTTATTCCTCAAAGCTGGATGTTTTGTCTTTTGTTGACACGTTGTCGAGTAACCAATTCGGCAGTCATCGCACACGACCAGAGGTTAACGTAATCACTTACGTAAATACGAAGCTAAAACATTGACACTCAAAAGCTGCAAACTGTTTACAAAGTGAAAACAATCGAGGGCACCCGCGTACGTGCAAACTTTCCTGATCAGTTGGCTGACGGTTGTCAAGATGCTCTCGGTTACAATACTTTCATTATTAGCTGAATGAGGTAAGTTTCATTTCGAAATATCATCTTTTCGGTAGAAAGGAATTTGAAGATCTCGGCTTCAGCGCAGCACAATTCAAAATTGTGTTTAAGATTATAACAATCTAATCCCTTGCCATACAAAGGTCTCACGCAGTCTCTAAACTTATAGAAAGTCAAACACAAAACTATCCGTCCTAATTTATTTTGTTAGACATTTTAGAAACTTCTGATATGCCTGGGATAGTTTAACAATTCCTCTCAGAAGTGGAAATCACAAAATCACAGCTACATTTCTTTCCAAATAAATCTCTCCTAACTGATTTTATGATATGATCACTTCTTAAACAACGCAGGTATTTTTACCTATGCAATCACAGTGGCTACGTTTGTTTATTCAATATGAGGCTAATTCCCGTAAATTTTCGACTTCTGAGGAATTCAGTAATCACTAGAAGCTTCTAATGTTTTGAGTGAAGACAATTAACTCGTAAAATTCCCGATCGCAGAATAATGACATCTTTAAGCGATGTGGTTCTTAATGTTTTCCTTTCTTTTAACATCACGTCCAAATGTTATGGTAGCGTGATCTAGCCGTGTAGCTCAAGGGAAACCATTGTAACAATAAACTACGGCAAAATTATTAAAAAGAAACGAGTTGAAAATGTGCTTCCAGGGAAAACTAGCCTACTAGCTCAAGTTGAACTTTTTCAAGAGATTATTTTTTTAATTGCGGCAATGAATACGCAGCAGATTTATTCGAAAACGATGATTGAGGGTAATTGACCATTTGGTCTATTTTTCCATCAAAAGAAAAACAAACAAACAAACCCAAAGAGGAGGTAGACCCTTGCGATTTCTTTATTCGCGCGACGCCCTTTTGTTTTCCGCTGACTGAACGAAAAACAACTGCAACAGGAAGTGCTAGCTTGAAGGCTACATCTCGTCTAACATTTAATTCGAGCTTAGTGCGTGGTTCACGGTTATGTTCATGATTCTCTCTCTCCTCTAGAGGCCTCAGTTTCCCTAACTCTGTATTCAATTGCTATTGTTCTGCTTTTGTTCTGCTCATTAGATCTTTTTGGTTTGGCTTCGTCCCCGTTGCCGCCGTCGTCGTAGTTAAAGGTCTCTAATCCACGGCGGCTGCGACTTGGTAAAACGGCCTAGCAGCTCAGTACATGCGTTTTAAAGCTTTTTATATTTCTTAGCCATCTTCTGTAAAAAAAAAAATACATAAAAAATATGTGATCATCAAAATTTGTCTTATTGTGAGAACGGAATCCCAGAAAGAAATTTGTATAAGTTCGTATTTGGAACACAACGATGTCCACATTCGTCATGCCCGGAGTTGAGGTGACGAATCGATACGAACACGTAGACACTCCATCTACCCACACGATGTCGACGAGCTGCACAATCGGAATAAAACTGATTCAGCTACCAGCTGATTATCTGAGTGGTGTGTCCCTTCAGTAAATCGCGCAAATGATACTGAATCTCTTTTCTTTTTTCTCTTTTTTGTGAGACAAATGGGACCTTCTCGATCCAACCATCCAAACAATCATATCGAGACAGAGACGAGGCATCGATTTACCATTGCAGAGTTCGCACTAAAATTTCTCACATATTGTGCTCTGTTCTTAGGCAAGTCTCTTTATCCTCACAGTGCCTCGCTTCATCTCGGAGTTGAAATGGGTACCGGCGAACTGACAGAAAAACCTGACGAAATGCTGAGCAAGGGGTTGGGTGGGGGGAGGGGGGGAGGAACATGTCACCGACGAGCATTCCAGCCAGGGGGAGAATTGCTATACTTCTTGTCACTTCACGCCACAGAAACAAGAATAGGCTGTTGCTGGATAGGCATCTTGGCTCGAGTACAGATTTATCTCTATATGCACTCAATAAGAAATAAATAGCGCGCATCGAGGCAATGAAGTTTTTTTTTCTTCATCTCCGCTTCACACCGAAAAATTCCAACATCACTTTGTCAATGTTCACAGTTTTTATTTGGTCTTTCATAACTACTTTGATCCAATTCATTTGATCACTGAGGACACTTTCCGCCTATAATTTAAAAATATCTTGTTTTTAATATTTTACTGGCTATTTGCACAGATTATCTAGCTAGCCATTCACTCTTATTATCCACGGAACTTACTTAAGAAGATGACCGTCTCATTTCTTAAATGAACAAAGGAAAGCTGCCCCCACTGAAAGGCCCTTGACTCCAAGCCCCCCTCTTCATGATTAATGTCTCCTTCCTAGTTGCCATGAATAAATTCTTTGACAGCCAATGATAAGTTTTAATGAGGTAAAGGGCTGTACAGTAATAACATCCCTACAGCTCCGCTTTTAGACTTGGCTACATCTAAATATTATCAATTGTTCTTTTGATTCGTAAAAGTTGATCATTATTCACTTTTTGACTTTTTTTTTATTTTCTAAATTTCCATTATCTTCATTATGGGAAACTCTATCGATTGCTGTTACGCCACTCGATAAAACAACCAGTGTTTCTTCCCGGGTATTCGGTCGTGTTCGTACACCACTCGGCGAGTCTGGTACAATTACGATGGTCTGGAGACTGTGCAACCTTTGATTGACATCGTAAAGCCTGAAAAGGGTGTGATCTGAAAGTTTCCGAAGTCTCCAGCGGACATCAATGCAGACAAAGAAATAGCGAGTGCACTTGCATTAGGTAGAGTATCATTACACATTAAAATGATATGTTAATATCACAATATTAATGTTGAGGATTGCTTTTCATAAACCTGTAGAGAGAGTAGCTAAGAAACTAAACAAATTTCTTTCCTCGGCAAATTGTACCCAAAAATTTCAATACTTAAAGCTTGTTGCTCGAAACTGGAAAAGCCAAGGAGACCGTGGTGCTGAAATACATGGGCCACTGTATGCAGGCCTATTATTTAAGGAAAAATGATAAGCAGTCTCAGTTTGCACTGAGAAGAAGTAGTCGCACGGCTTCACCGTTGGAAGTCTGGACACAAGGCTAACAGAGACGACATTTTAAAAATGCTCTGCAGGGGAGCCGAAGTTAAAATTCGCGTTCATGAACGGATCAGTGTCCAAGCTCCAGAGAGCATGCAAGAGTCCAAACTTTTCGCGCGTAGGCTTCAAGGACTGGATGAAAAGTTTGTAAACACAATCATTAGAAAGAATGAAATTTTTTACATGCCTTTTACATGCTCACCCATATGAAGAATTATGCAAAAACTCTTTCTTTCCACAGGCTGCCTGTGTTACAATAGCAGCTCTGATGCAGTATTTCTTGATGGCCGTTTTCTGTTGGATGCTGATCAAGGGAATTGACCTCTACTTCTTCGTTGTGAAAGTTTACAACATCAACACCAAAGTGTACATGTATCACGTCATCTCATGGGGTAAGTTTATTATTTCACAATTTGCACTGGAAACTGTAATCATGCCTACGGATCGCCAAAAATGGTTTTGTCAGGCAGTGAAATGTTTCGATTTTCTTCCTTTCTTTGTGGGTAGGTCTTCCAGTGATGATGGTGGCCATTTCACTTGGCATCGCTGCTGGAAAAAAGAAAAAATGTTTACAAAGTTATACGAGTGATAAATAGTGAGAAAAAATTCAACGGTTTCTTCGTGCTCTTCTCCTTTTATTTCGTTGCATTTAATTCTTTGTTTTGTTTTTGTACATATTTTGAAATCAGTATCATTTCATTTGCTGAAAATTTGTGTTTCTTTTTTTTCTTTCACTTCTTCGAGTTCAGTTGCTGACTTTCCTCGACTATTCGTCGCCTTTGTGGCTTTCATTGAAGCTGTGAGTTTGATTAGTGTTGGTGATTTTGATTGGTATACCTATACTAATTGCTGCCAAATATTCTTTCGCTGCTCTTTAAAAGCGAATTAAGAAGTTATGATATGACCCTGCACAACATTTACCATTTTTCTTTTCCCATTTACTCACAACAAACTTTGGACGTAGCCGCTGTTTGAGGGGATACTGGTCAATTTTTACCCATTGATATATTCACAGGCATAGGACAGCTTCATAAATTCTCCAACTTTTCCTATGAAAAAAATACTTTTCGTATGAAAAAAAATTCTACCCTTTCCTTGTTGATGTTTTCTCATTGTTTCACATTGACTTTTTTTCTCGCAAAAATAACTAAAAAAAAATATCGAGCACGATGAAAGGAGCACGAAGATTTGGAGATATTAGGAGATAACCAATTTGTCGAAGCCAACAGGGGAAAACTACCATTCTCAGCAAATAAAATTGACAACACAAAACGAAAACAAAGTAGTGGAAGAGGTTTTCATCTTCTCCAGTCAGGCTCTATTCGCCAACCTTCCTCATTCCTTAATCAGCAAGGCCATACGATATCTAAAAATGAAAATACATTTTCTAAGGAAAATAAAGGAATGTTTTCTCTTTAACTCCTAGAATTGGCATCAAAGCATGCGTGGTGATGATTCCCCTATTGGGTGTCACGTGGCATTCGGTCTCCTCTCGCCTGTACATGAAGCTTTCGTTTACGTCTTCACCATACTCAACTCTGCTCAAGTCAGCATTCGCTGGTAACTCTCAAAATTATTCAATCTCTATCATTATTTTACTTTCTAACCAAGTGAGACACCATTACAATGATCACATGATAATTGTTTGGAGTTTTGAAAACAAAAATGCAGTTAGCTATGCAAGAGAAGGAAGACTTCTTTTTCAATTATAAGATACGCAATTTTATTTCCTTCTTGAAATCGTTATAGGTATTTGACTAATTTGTTTGCATATTGCAAAAATTAATGATCTTGAAATCATTTTCATGCTGCAGGGTTTCCTAATTTTCGCTCTACACTGCATGCGAAACATTCAGGTAAGAAAAAAACTTCAAACTGATAATTAACTCCATATCATCAAGTTTTAGAGTTTCGATAGATATCCGAGTACATGTGCCAAGAACCGAATGTCGTGTTGCTCGTCTATCTGCAGATCAGAGAGCGATTCAGAAGAAAGATGAACATCGTTTTTCCATCTTCTTTAAAGAACAACTCCACAAGGAAGAGCCACAGGTCAATCCAAATGAGGTTGGGGATGTATGGGCAATTGAATTGCTGTCTTGTGCTGAGTTTGAATCGAAATCGCACCTAACTTAAATAACTGGATCCAGCCAACCGGAAATGACAGTCAATTACCTAGTACAATCACTTAGTTAACAGCAATAAGTCGGTTACGATCGATCTGACTTGCTCTCTGCAACTAAAAAGAGTTCTTTCTTTTCATTATTGTTTAAGCATTCAACTAGCTGTAATTGTTATGTATGCTCTTTACGATAACAAGGTTGTTTTTGGGGCGATCGTATATTTGTAGGCAAGATTAATCGAAATAAACCAATGTATAAATTTAAATTTCTAATAGCTCAGTATCTTGATGACTTTCCTTCGAATAAGACCACAGTCCACTACAGACGAGGCGGGAATTTAAGCCAAGATATCACGAATTGTCTTTCTTTAAGAAGCACTCTAGCACGCAGCTTTAATTGAATGTATTTATCTTTCGATTCTTGCGCGCTAACTTTCTGCACTTACTGCATGATTATTTCATATTCGACGTTTCACTTAGTGAGTTTCCAAACTTCTCACCAAACACTGTCATTACTTTAAACATTAAGCTATGGATAATAACTGAAACTATAGGTTTCTAGAAATTTCGAGAATGCCTAGTCATGCGGAAATGCATACCAAGGGACTTTCTGGAGCAGTTTACTAGGTTACGTAGTTATGATGTAACACTACCAATATAGTTGTGTTGTAAGCGTCCGGAATTTTCGAGAATACTTTGTACATAAGGACACAGTCGTGCAGCAGTAATACTTGTTGTCGGGAGGGACTGACTTTTCAGAAAGCTATACCGAGAGAGAGCAACCGTTGAAGATTGTTAATCTCGAGTTACTTTGGAGACAACCTCCAGATTGTGTCAGTAGTGAGGAAAGGAGTAGTTTGCGGTGGGTTTCAATCAGTTTTATAGGATAATTATTCTAACTGTTTAAGAGTCGCTCCTTGGCAAGAATATTACAAGTTGTTTAATAAATTAAATGGGTCTGTTGATAAATGATGCTCTTTTTGTCTGTTAAATTGTACCGTAACAAATAATACTAATAGTCTTAACTGCTAACGCTGAAATTCAAAGTTGTTGCTTAATGAATAAATAGATCAATTCGTAAATGTTTGAATAAGTAAACAACTTATTTAGAAAGAACAGAAAAAAAATCCTTGTAACTGGATCTTTTTTTGGATCAGTTACATTTAACCATTTTTTTTCGCATTCCTAAAATTAGGAGTATCATTTTAAATCGAATATACATCGATTAATTTGGAATTAAAATGGGGCAATGTTAGCCGGAAAAGGCATAAACCTAGAGATTATAAACTGTTCGGCACACATTATTGAACAACAATTAAAGAACTTTTACACAGAGTATACAATTTAAAGGAAAAAGCTTAGCGATATAAATGCAGAATAATTCGATGGGCCTGATTTTCAAATATCATTACAGCGGAACTTAGCATTGCAGAAGAATTTCAACAAGCGAGAGAAGGAGTCAATTATGTAAATGTGGCTAACAGTTTATAATAGTCTAGTTTACGTCATACCCATTTATAAATAAACATGGTGACGAAGCGTGCGATTAAAACGGAAGAAGTTAAAATAAAAATTATTCTGAAATATACAAGCACTTTTCTCTCTAAACTGCTCAAATACGATAGGTAAAAACGTTTCAAACTTCGATTGACTGAATACATTGCAGCTAAGACGAGCGAATATTCCAGAATAAATAATCAATTATTCCATGAGCGTGGAGAGATACTGGGAGAGTAGAATGTCTCGCCCACAGAGCACATCACCATGATCCAAGAATGTCTCGCACTAAGAGCTTTTGAGTCACCGCTCGTTCTAAATTGTTGGGATTCAAACATTGGAAACAAAAGTGATGGTCTGCATGACGCTTTTCTAGGAGAGAGTTGTTTTGTAGGCTGAAAACTAAAAATTGGCCGTTAGCCACCGTTGTTTTAAAGGCATACGAGGTAATTAGCGTGTCATAAGCGAGATGAATAGATAACAATAATTTCCATTTATGCATAACGAACAGATGGCATTCTAGCTTAAGCTGCCCGTTGATAAAACAGAATTTTGTTTAGGACCACTTTCATTTAACAGAGCTCATAAAGAAATTACCGTTCTTACCATCAAATATTTTTTAGCTGTTTCTTTTGCAGCACTTGAACTACAAAAAGTATTTTAATGACGTGAAGCTTTTCAATTGTATTAGAAAAACAATGCTCCACATCAGGTGCAAGCTGCTTTTTGTCCATTGGTCCGTCTAGGACAGAAAAAAAAATGGAGACTAACGCCATGAACATGTGTTCAGAGATCATGATTTGCATTAAAATCTAACTCGTAAGAAAGGCTTTTTATGAGGATGCCGCAAATCCGCAACTCTCAAGCGGTGTGAATCAAATAGAAGTGAATCCGACAAAATTTTCAAAACCCCGGTAACATGTTGTATGCTGGGTGAGTACGACCCTAGTTATTCCTGTTTGTTCTGCAGTAGCTATGAAACCGTCGAAATGGACTTTTTATTGTAAAACATTTATTTTGATATTTAAACTTACGGAACTCTAATAACGAAACATATCAAACTCCTAATATGTCCTCTCGAGTTGTTGTCTAATTATTAAAGCCAATTATCACCATTATCGTTATTATTAGTTTCTCAATATTTTTCTCTTTCCATACAATTTAAAATAATTGAATAATAATCACCCATAATGACACATTCGTATATGTTGTTCGCTAGGTTAGTACCACCTTAATTATATCTTGACTTTCCATTTGTGACACATTAATATCCATTTTGGAACGTTCTGTGAAATTTAGCCAAACCAAACAGAGAAAAAATGTCAGGTGGCGGATATTTGGCACTGTTAATTAAAACAAAACAAAACAGACTTTAAAGATGTCCTCATTAAACTTTTAGTTCTTAATCAGACATGGATCTCTTATAAATTGGATTGCTAAAGCCGTTTAGATTCCGTATAGTGCAAAGTAGGTTTCCGTAGAGCGTTCGGATGAGGCGTTATTCAGACATGGCGATACCCAAACCTTTAGAGCTTTCATATTGTTGTTTTGTCATTAAAACTCAGAGTAGATGACTGCTGACTGCTCGCCAAGTTGGACGTCATAGTTAATTAGAACATATTTCTCTTCTAAATTATTCTTCTTTATGCCCGAAAGCAAACTTTATACTCAACCCATTGCTCTTCTTTTAAAAAAAAAATATATGGGCTCTGGAGGTTCCGCAGGTTCCGCGGCCTGCTGATCCATAGTTTTGTAACTCCCAAGAATATGGAAAAACCCTCACAAAATGTTGGAGACCAACCCCACAAGATTCAAATTGTGCAAGTTTTATTTGAGTGCTCAGATTTGATACCCGATTCATTCGCTTGAAATGTGAAACATTTTTTTCTCTGGATAGCACATTTTACATCCTTTTCATTCGTTTATAGTTCGGTTGCGCGAATAACCTGTTTAAAAAAAATTTCCAAAGGACATTCCAGAGGGTCTATCGTATCCTTAAAAATGTTTCCACATGTGACAAGTTTTGTTCAGCTAGTTGGTGAATTGCGGAGATGCTGCATTTTTTTATAATTTCTCCGTCAGCTCCCTTGGAAGGTAATAAAATTCATGAATGGATGTTAAAGGGCATGTAGCAAATAAAATGCATTAGTACTCGTCCTACTCGAAATCTAATAAACTTTTTCATTGTTTCAAATGTTACTCTTGAGATAACAATCAATTTATTTGTCCATTTTCTCTTCTACAGTCATCCTTCGTTTGTTGATGAAATTGCCAGGGACAGGTGACGCAGCTTCATTCCGATTTAATATTCAAGTTCCTTTAAATAGACAGGAAAAAAAGATAATACCTGACTAATTATCATATTAATGAGTTATAGACTTCCTTTTAAAATTACATTGGATTGCGATTCAAAACGTGAGTTGGAAAGCAAAACAAAAAGTCAAAGAATAACGGTGCTATTACCCTGATCTCCCAAAGATCCACTTTTAATACCTGGCCTGATTCTAATATTTGCTTCAGGGATGTAGAGGGTTTTGATGCCCATCGTCTGTTATTAAAATTAATAATGTAAAAAATACTTTCTCGTCTTTATCATTATCGCTCAGTCAGTGTTGCTATCTTCAGTATACATTTTTCGTTTATTTATTTATTTATTTATTTTCTTCTTATAGAGTGCTATGTTTTGAAGTTTTGGGAGTTCCCTCGCTTGTTTGCTGCAATCGCGAGTGCAACTCTGGTCTTTCATCAAAAGGGGAATTTTCAAGCAGCTTTTTCTCGTTGAATTCCTTTGTTTACTGTTGCGAAATTTATGGTACCAATGTCCAATTTGAACGGACCTGCAAAGACTTACCGAAAGCGCATTTGAAGTATAAAAGACCTAGCTCACTGTTCTCCAAGGAAAAAATTTTTTGAGAGAATTCAGATACATAATGAATGAAATTACCCTTAATAAATTCAATTGTGAAGAAATACCTCACGTTTTAACTTTCTTAGTTACTTCTAGTAAGGTTTAGATTACTTACAAGCGGCTTTTAGGCCGCGCGTTAACCTATCTTATGACTTATTTGCTACCAATATTCATTTCAAAACCAATTTTTTTTTGCGGGGAAACAAAGTTATCTGAGAGAGAGAAAGTGAGAATTAATAAGTTATCGATCGGCTTGATTTGCTCCAAAACGATTTGCTTAAAAATACTGTCCAGCCGGCAAAACGAAATAAATTTTTGAAAAATAGCAACAAAGCTGGAGATGTAATTGGCGGCTCGCTCAAGCGATACCGTGTCCGTGAGCAGAGATAGGAAAACCCGGACCGCGTTAAGTACCAATAAGATTCCAGGATTCTTTACCGTGCCCTCTGAGCAAAACAAATAATAAATGCAGTTCTTTTGAGAAAGGTTATCGGAAAAATCTTGTCGGAATTGTAAGCGATAACCTGAAAAGTATTGCTTTTAGCTTTTAGGTCATGGTTAGACTTAACCTCAGGAATTCAGGGAAACCTAGGAAATGTCACTTTAAGGACGAGGCATGACGGGTTTGAACAACCTGTTTTAATTGCAATACTGTCTTTAAATTCTAAACTGCATGAGCTAACCCTAATTAATTTATCTTTAATTTTTATGTCCCTATTGATTATCGTTACCCAGATAATCTTTTGAGATTGTTGCGTGCACTTTAAAGTTTTGCTCTTTGCCCGTAACAACTGCATACAGTTAACTGCGTATCTCCAGTTGCACATTTATGGGAACCTACATTCACATTTAATTTTACGTTTTTTTAAGTCTGATTAGATAGAGGAGGAAGAGTAGGGGGCGGAGTGGGGGAGGTGTCAGCTCAACGAGGAACCAATTAATATTTAAAAACTCGACTACCAAAATGATATGAATTGACAAATAATCTTAGCTGATGTGAAGTTAACTAATCCACAAAAGCAGGTAAGTGTGGCGGACGCCGTAGTGAAGAAAGATGTATGGTATTTCTTGACACTGATCAGACAAATACATAGGATGTAAAAAAAAGGAATTCATTAATGAATGAGTCACGTTTTCTGTCTCATTCGTTTCTTTCCTTTGTTGTGATTGTGATTATAATCTTTTTATGTTATCATTGCTATTATAATTATCACTCTGTTTACCATCATTTGGATAATTGGTATTTTTGTTTTCATCTTCATCATCATGTAGAATGCCCAAATATAACTTTTAAAAACTCTTGGTACATAATTTCGGTGGATGGAGAGTCCTGGTACTGGAGCAGAGACACTTGCTCAAGTCTAGGCGGGGACCTAGTTTCCTTTGAAACCCAAGAAGAATGGAATTTGATTAATGACGAAATTCAAAGGCGAAACACTACGAACTATGAAAATAAATGGAGAATTGGTTTAAAAAAAAGGGCCAGGAATTGGACCTGGGTGAGTGGAAGACCACTGACTATTTCCAAATGGGGACAAGGGGAGCCAAGCGGTGAACACGACGCGGCTTTCATGTACAAGAGGTTCCCTAATGGCGAACAGGGCGTATTTGGAAGTGATAATGGTACAAGTGGGAAAAAACAGCACGCTTATATTTGTGAGATCCCCGAGAGTGAGTTGATATGTTGTTGTTGTTGTTTTTCTTTTTTTTAATGTTATTTTGAGTAGACTCAAAGGCACTAGGAGCGCTGAAGGGCAATAAAAACATTATTTGCTAACGTTTGTGGTACTCACGAGAGAAGTTATAAAAACCCTCAGACAGTCAGAATCAAGTTTACACTTACCTTTGCGTAAATCAAAATATGTTTGAAACAATCCCAATGAACGTTTTCACGATATACATGTCTAACTTTAACCTTGTAAACAGGGGATAGCTGCAGATGGTTCTGTTACTATCACTTTTACGAACAACAACAACAACAGTTACGAGACTGATGGTGAATACCAATTGCAAATAATTATCAGCCCAATTGCTTTGTTGGATGATAGCGCGTGATGATGTGAAGAGCGGTTTCTTTTTGTGATGAGCTTGTGACTCATGTCGGTTAAGAACCATGCCAATTATCGTTTTCTAAAACAAATACAACAGATTTGCAGACTTATTTGTTCTTCGCATAAGGGAATCAATTTTAAGTTTACTGTATTCTATTTTAATGTCTGATCATTTGAACTGTAAAGTTGTAGGGGCTAATTTTAATGCAATGCAAAATGTACAGTGAGCACACTAAACTGACCATCGTGCATCTAATCCGAATATGGCGGGCATTTCGATCGACTTAGTAACCACTACTCTATAACGAAGTTAGTAAGGATTACCTCAGTTCTCATACATCACCAGAGGGTGTAGATACATTTTCTTGTCTAAAAAATAGTCAATACTGAGGTGGAATATATTTGATGTTCTGCTCACCGAAAAGATAAACATAGGCATGCATAGCATGCAAGAGTTATTATTTTGGCTAGGTGGGTTGAAATGGGACACTTTGGGTTCTTAACCCTTTCAGTCTTGAAACAGGAAAAGAGAATAACTTTAAGTCCAGAATTTTGTGGAGAATTCATTTTTCAGTGGTGTTGGATAATGCGCGTCGAAAACGTGACAAAATGCAGATTGTTTCCGAGGAAACGACACGTAGTAAAGTGAAGTCTTAAAAGATTTAAAAGTACCTGATGAGGTTGTTGGAAATGCGTATCTTCCTGGTAAAACTGATGTAAGTGTAACGACAGATATTTACAGCAACCTGTGCATATTTTGAGCTTGTTGAATCAGATAATAAGAGGTAAGGAATCCAGAAAAAATGTTCCAAAACACTTTTATAAGTTGAGCTCTGCTTAAGTACCGCCTTCTGATTTTTAGTATTTGTTCTCTGGTAGCAATGAGACCTTTAGACTTAACTTACCATTTGCGAGATTTTTATCGATGCTGGAACTTCCTGTGAAATTCCACCAAAGCAAACCGGAAAAAAGAAATACACCACGCATATGGCATCTATGCGACACTTTGTCGACAAAAAGAATCAAACCCTATCGAGATCCGCCTTATAAACTATCAGTTTATCACTAGGAAGTCAGTCAAGAGGATTACAACGCCTCTTAGACTCCATTAGGTGAAAACGAATTTTGAAAAAGGCAAATAGCAAAAGCGAGACACACGGTGTGTTTCATTCTTATTCCGTATGAACTCACAAAATTCATCATGTCCTGGCTATCTAAAGGTTTTTTTTTGTTTTTTGCTGTATTGAAATAGTTCCTCAAAAAACGTCTTTACCTGTCGACAGTGTCTATATTTTCTTTAACCATGCGCATTTTCTGGACTGTCTCATACCTCGTAGTATGACTTCTTTATCGCATTCGTTTGGTTTTAGTTTGTCTCTGTTTGTTTCTTCCCTCAAGGATCAGTGATAGTGGGGTTTCTGTACAAGGATCTACATAAACTGCCAACGATTGTTCAACCAATCATTAAAGGAACAGGCAACATAAGATGATGTTATTTTCATGGATATCTTCCATTATCATTTACCTAAGAAATAAATAGCGCAGACACACATAAGATTAATATTTAAACACCTTATCTTAACAATATTCGAAAACCCCAATTTTAGGTGGAAGTCTTCCTGCCAATCCATGCCCATTTCAATCTCGGGAGAAATTGGCTTTGAATTACAATAAGAGTTTCTCAATGTTCCTACCTTGTCATTTCCCTAGTAATTACTATGTCTGAAACCACTAATAGTATATCAACTCCAGGATAATTACCGTACCTATGGATCCGCCAAGTCGGGAAAAAAAGCCGGAGAAAAAGTGTCCTCTTCAAGTTCCGGAGCCTAAAGGTAACAGGAAGATAAGTTACTCTGCGTGGCACTGTATAATTCTGACGAAATAATTTTGAGGTCGATGAGCCATGGAAGCACTGCGTCTTTTGGACTGGCTTCAGCAAAAGATAAAAAATTATAATATATTACCCTCCTCACTATAGGTTTTATTGTTTCTTGAATGCCAAAGTAGGTTAATGAAAGAAATTAACGTTAGTTGCAAATTGTTATTTTAGTCTCGCGCTGCCTTCCACGTGGATAGTATATTAAAAAATATATATATATGAACTTAGGATCCTGTTTCTGCTATGGGGTGAGCTGATTTTTTCCCAACACCGTTGGATAGGAAAAACATTGAACTGCAAATATATACAGTGTATAGAATGAATTTTTTAAGGCATGATTAAGATATTTGAATACCAACAAACTAATATTATGCCGCTTGTCTATCTGCGGATTAAAGCTGGGTGCTGTTGACTCAAGAAAAAGAAAAACATTATCTTTTTATCGTCGAATAAGAATAACTCCCGCAAAATAAAACACAGATCAATCGAAAGGGTGTCAGAGATGTATCGGCAGTTGAATGGCAGTATAGCATTGCAATGAATTTAAACCGAAAAAGAGGTTATGATTAACTTGAGAAAGTGAACTCAACCAACCAGAAATAGCAGTCGATTGTAGTTTGATCGTTTACTCAACGGCGATAAGTCGATTGCATATACTTGTCGAAGACAACTATCTTTAAGCGGAAAAAAGTCCTTTTATGTCGTGAATTTCTCATTTTTAAGAAGAAAAACAATTCTCCACACCTGCTGCAAGCTACTTTCAGTTTATTGGTCTGACTAAGGGGAAAAAAAGCTGATTCACGTCCAGAACGTTCTACCGAGTATTATGATTTGCATTTAAATATAGCTAATACCAAAGAGTTTGAAATACTTGAGGAAAGAGCCTTTCATGCGTTGCGCCTAAATACAACGTAACGTAATGTAACGATAACTATCTACAGCTACCGATTTTTATCTGTATACATAATGGGCTTGAAGAGCTGGATGATTGGTGAAACCGATTCCAGAAAAATGTTCAAAACCTTTTTAAGAAGTTGTGCACTGGGTAAGTACCACCTCTCTTATTTCTGTCGGGTATAACGTAGCAATGAGATCTTTAGACTTGACTTTCTATTTTGTGAAAATTTACATCGATTTTGAAACTTCCTGTGACACTCAGGCAAACGAAGCCTGGAAAAAACTTGTCAGTTGGCAATCATCAGAGAGAATGGCGGCGATTCTTCTTTTAGCTAATGTCACAATGTTTTTGGGTTTTCATATAATGCCAAATGATTGAAAAACAACTGAAAGTCATCGTTATTCGTGATGTTTTCCCTGCGGTGGTCTGTACAACAGCTCTAAACAGCCACATTTAGGATCAAAGGAATACAATAGCTTAATGGCTATCCTTCCACGCTGTTGTGTCAAGATGTCAAAGAGTATCACGTACACTATCGCTACTCATTTATGCATCAAATGGCAGCCGGAAAAATAAGACGTTTTTAGTCTAGCAACGAAAGTCGAGCAATTTAGAAGCAATCTTAGAAGGAGGGTCTCAATCAGGTTAACCTTTAGCCGTAAACAGCTAAAAAAGTTAACCGTTAGGCGTAAAAATTGACAAGTTTTAACCATCTGTTGTTAAAAAAGTTAAACTTAAAAATAAAAATAATTCTGGTAAGAACCATGGTAAGATATTTACCGTAACCGTAAATCGGCCAAAATTTTAACCGTTAGCTGTAAGAGTTATCACCTCATTGAGTCCCTCTAGAAGTTCTCTTCTCAAGAAGTTGGGAAATATTTTCGCGCTCTCGGCGCTTCCTGCGTGCTTTGCAACAGAACAGAGTACACTCTAGGCATCTTTATTTGTCAACTTAACAGGTATTACGTTAGGCAGATGCAGAAATTAATGACCCGGCGCTTGGAAAAATATTTGAAATCTTATTCCTGCTAAAACTAAAATGATGATACAACTAGTAACTACTAAATTATTTAACAAAAGCAGAAATAACAATAGCGTGTTGAAACAAGCCATAAGGGAAGATTAATGAGCGAAAGATTAGCATACAATTACCTAATGACACCTGCAAAAAAAATTTATCACGCATAACAAGAAATTAGATTGTTCTAGAAAATGTCGCACAATTTCCAGCAAAAGACAAGAGACATTATTATTTAAACAGCTATAGTTTCGATACGGAGGCTGCTTAACCAGTTTTTAATGATTGAAGTTTTATTTTGCTAATAAATTAGAAAGTGCCAGTCATTAAAACATTTTGATATTAGCTTTGTTCATGGTTTATCAATTCTTGTTTTTACGTAGCAAAACAATACTTATCATCTATTGCCTAGAGCCTTTATTTTAATTGGTCGTTCAATTTAAGAAGAACCAAGTCTCGACTTAAGTCACGTTGAAAAGACAGCGTCCTGTTCAGACTTACGACGTACTCTGCATTGTGCATGCATCAAAAGAAATTCGAATATAGAGTTCAAAACACATTAAAAAACACTGCACATGCGCTTTGATAAATGAACCGACGACAACCAAAGCAATGGAAACATTTTACACCATCACCATATGCACTTCCATAAAATTAATCATGAAGTTCTTTTTTCTATCCAACAATAATGCTCCGCATCTGGAGTAAATAGTCCGCGGTTTACTAAGGTACACAAAAAGGAAACAATTTTAGTGACGCAAAGCGATGAAAGCTTTTGATATGCAAAACTGTCTACATGGTGCAACAGGGTTCGAGAGAGTTTCAAAGATATGCTGCACATGCGCAGCCTCCGAGAGAAACATACATTAATCTCATAGCAACAATTGACAGCAACGTATCCATAGTTTGCCTTGATGAATTTGGAAGATGGGTGGAATCAAAGCCAGGGAAATTTTCGACGCGCTTTTTATAAGTTGCACGCTAAGTGAGTACCAGCTATATTATATATCTTATATCAGAATACTGTAGAAAAGTGGTTTCACAAAATTATTAAAATAATTTTAGAAAAAAAATTCAGGTTATTTTGTGAGACTAGGTTTGACTTTCTTAATCTCACTACACTGTAGACTTGAATAATTTGAAAAAAATTAGCTAGAATAACAAAATATAACATTTTGAAAGCTGCACCGACCATTTTTAACCATGGATGTTGGGTTATGACGGTTTGCCGGCGCAATAGTTTTATTTCTAACAATGATGTTAAGGATCATATGAACGCAGTCGCTTAGCTGCGATAGTGCTCTCGTCTTTCACTGGTAAAACGGCCTCTCAGAATGATCGATTGTTTTTATTCAATCGGCCAAATATAAGCACTTGTGTTGACTGAAGTTGGTATTAGGTTTGACAGATGCCAGTCTCACCGATTCAGCCGGGCCGAATCGATGGCTTTTTGTGATGAAAGTTTTATCCAGTTCCCTCTCCATTCTTGTGATAATTTTTAGGCTCGACCTAACCTAAACCACTCTGATCTATTTGTGGTTCGATACCTAAAGCTTAGCTAATTATTCTTTATGACATCATAATGTTAATTATTAACGGTTATCTAACGGAAGAGCGAACCATGTTTGAAACTTGTCGCTACCTCTTAGTAAGGAGAGGAAAATTACTATTCTGGCCGCATTAAATTCTAAATTTAGCTCAATACATCGAAATGTATATTTTCATATCTTAAATCAATTTTTTAGCATGTGTTTTTCTTTGAATTGATCCGAATTGCCCTTGGAATCTTTTGAAGGACTATGCAAATGCAGATATCACTCGGAACTGTCTCGATTAGAAATGGCGAAAACATAGAGAAGTTTTCCTGTGTTGACATAGACTTGTTTAATCACAAGAGAAACTTGGATTGGGAGAAAAGCAGATTGCGAGAGGCTATCGAGGAATTGCATAACTTTCGAGAATTATCCTAACCTCCTGATAATTCTTTTCAGCGCTTAGCGCAGAGGACGTGTTGAAATTATATTAGTCAGCAACACAAATATGACTTGTAAACTGCGGTTCTTTTGGAGAGCCCGCATATAGCTGGTTAGCGTGGTGAAAAGTTTGAGGTCTAGTCTTTCGTAGCTTACAAGGGCCAAAAATGTCGCACATTTCTGAAAAGAAACAACGACATGAATGGACCCTTTGAAGCGTGGCGCATTCGGAATTTAAAAATTCGGAATTTCCGCATTCGGAAACAAGTTATGCAGGGGCATGCAGCACATGTATACAACAAGTTATCGAAAATTGATTTCTTACTGAAATCTTGTCTAATATACATCTAATATGGTGCCGTAAAGCAAACTTTTAAATTCTTATGACAGAGACGAAACTGAGATGTGTGTGCCCGACAAGGTTTGGGCGACGGTTTCGGGAAGTGCTCGAAAGACGCCGTGTTGTGTCATTTATGCATAGCTTTACTTTGAAGGGCGCCACGTTGGTACACGTGCTATTAAAGCATTCGGCTGCGCGTGACTATTAGAAATACGTCGTGTCTTCTGGAATATTTATGTCCCTTGTCAATCATCTTTCGAGACAAATTCTTCAACGCGAACTTCGCAACGAAGAAAAGGTTTTCTTACCCGTACGTGTTCTTAGCGAAGTTCGCTAAGGTTCTCGGTTAATTTCTAAGTTTAACTAGTATGATTGTAGTCTACTTGGAAATAAGAAGATTAAAGAGGAAGTTTTTACAAAGGTTTTCTTACAAATGAAGTATTTTGTCATTTGTTTTGTTGTTGTTGTTTTTTGATTTGTTTTCATTTGTCTTTTTGGTGGGAGGGGAATCTGGCTTTGCTGCTGAAACAATTTTAACTATAAAATCCAACGATTTCATAGTTACGGGGCCACTAAAGTAGGTCTGCATGCGCGAGTGAACCTTTCTCGGGAAATTCATCCCCACTGCACTTAGTATACTTTACCTGCTAATTTTTGAGTGGCCAGAGACGCTGGTTTTATTCTAAACTTCCCTATTTGTAGTGATAAACACACCGAATCATTATGGTACACCCGTTGTGAATTCAGCTATTGTCACGCAAATTAGTCAGATAATTAACTTTTCGGTGATACTATTTTGCAGTACGGTATCACAAATTTTATGCTAAAAGAATATGATAGTGCAACGTCGCAAGTAACATTGCTGTTAATACATGTAAAAAAATAAATAAATAAAAAACTCATTTTTTTAAAAATTTTCCTCTACAGTAATGCTGACTTTGATAAATGAATTACATGGATTAGGTAAGAAAAGACATACTAATTTAGGCCCCTTACAAGCATTAATTTATTTTGTCGAGAATTCAAGAAAAAAACTCTGACCGATTTATCATTATCAAAATAATTGACAAGCTAATCGTTTTCGGAGTGCACTTTTCTACTACCATAAGTGTACTCAAGGTTTCTGAGGAAGAAAGGAAAAATATTGTTACTTTACTCTCACTCGGATCCCAGAACTACCATTTAAAACTAAAAGCAAATAGCAATAATAAGATTAGAAAGCTGTAGATGGGTTTTACCAACAAGATATCCATTTTCTATATGACAGGAGAGGTATAAAGCGAAAGGATCAGGCACAGAGTTAATGATTAACATGAAAGTCTGAAAAAAATGCTTCGTCTAATTCAAGTTCTGTACAGCTTGATAAGTCCAAACCTGTTATGCACCTTTGTTTAGTTATTCTCATTTTATTTAATTTTTTTGGTTTTTTTTTTCTAGAATGCCAAATTTCATGTTTTGTTGATTCATGTTACTTGCTGCAAAACCGAGGACCGAATTGGCACGATGACAGGAAATTATGTCAAAACCAGGGGGCTGACCTAGTTTCCATTGAAACTGTAAAAGAATGGAACTTTTTAAATGACCTGATTCAAAATCGCAACAATTTAAAGCGATATAATGAGTGGATCATTGGTTTGGAAAAGAAAGGCCGCAATTGGACTTGGGTGAGTGGAAAACCACTGACTATTAACAAGTGGAAAGAAAACCAACCAAGTGACGACGGAGATGTGGCAATAATGGTCAGGGCGTCTTCGGATGGAGGTAAACTGGGCCTACAAGTGACCCAACGGGATCAGCCACACGCTTCTATTTGTGAAACTCGCAAAGGTAAGATGACAACGCACTTAGGTAAACCAGGAGCTTCCTCAAAGCCCTTGAGCGTAAGAAAAGTGTTATCAGACTGTAATACGATAATACAACGGCTTGCGCCATTTTTCACTCATTGCGTGGAAAGTTCATGCCAATTACTTCATTTTAGTTTTACTATGGCCATTATTCTTGATCTATCTATGCCTTACGGGCTTAAAATTATGAAATATTGCTGCATAGGTGTCAAAGAATATCGCTATAATGAACATATTTCACCTTTACCCTCATGTGTAAAGGAGAGGGGAAGCGCTTGTTAGAGAAAATTTGTTTAACTTAGTCGATGAATTTCCAAAGGATTATTTCTGACGAATCGTTTCACTGTTTTAAAGATTGTTATAAAGATTCCTGCTACACGTTTATGGGTTCTGGACTAACATGGGGGTATAACAGAGGTTTTTGTGAAGGATGTGGAGGTGACCTAGTTTCCATTGAAACCGAAGAGGAATGGAACTTCATTGATAGGCAGATTCGAAATCGCAGAATATTGGAGTGGTACATCGGTTTGAAAAAAATGGACGGAAAGTGGACTTGGGTGAGTGATAAGCCACTGACTATCAGCAAATGGAGAGAAAACCAGCCCAGGAAAAACAGTCATGTGGCATTTATTGACAGAGATTTCCATGCGGGAGATCAGGGCATATCTACTAATCTGTTGGGGGTAGCTCCCAAAGCTTACATTTGTGAGATACCTAAAGGTAAAACAAATTTGCGCCTCCTTAGCGCAAAATAAACTAAAAAACGTGTGTCTAGGCCCTTAGCGTGAAAGAAATGTCATCATGGACCACACGGTCAGGAGCACGTTGATCCTAGATTCCCACGCCTCTATCTCCCTTCCATGTCACAAAAGTGTATATGAAATTCAGGAAGAATGACTTACAATCAAGTATAAAGAACTTATCTTCCTAGCATAAGTCGGCCGGTTATCCATGTGAGATTAACTCTCGCGCGGTTCACGCAAATAAAAAGGGTCAGATCGAGTTTAAATGTATTGCGAGTGCGTTCTCATGCCGGCTGTATTCCAAAATCGTCAGGTAAATCACCCGTTTGTCGAGTGTCTCGTTTTCCTCACGTTATTACTATTCCCTGTGCTATTCGTATTTCCTATGTTATTTCCGATGTTGTGATTAGTTTTTCTGTTCTTAATGTATCATGTTCGTAATACTTTATTTAGAAACCACTAACAACGACGTGTAGATAGAAGAGTAGTAAATGCGATTATGGCGGATTAATCGGTCTATCCGGCATGGTTTGCATGTGAGCGAGGCTAGTAAGATTTCCTCTAGAAGTATGTCACATTTCGCAATGCCAACGGGAGTTTTTGTTCCTCAATATCACTAAAAAGGGAATGTGGAAACTTTGTCATTAAATTAATTTAGGATAAAATACGTTCATTGTAAACGCATAGGTATAAGAAGGAATACATAAATCAGTCTCAGGAAAGTCCTTCCTTTTTTTCTTTTCTGAATACTTTACCCTTATTGCCACCTGTGACAGCAAGGCCATCAGCATCAGCGAAGGCACAACCGTCGCTGTCGCCATCGATATCAGCACCGTCGCCCTCACCGATGCCATTGTCATCGCTGTCTCCATTGCCGTTGCCCTCGCCCTCACCATCGCCATCGCGGTCTTCGTTGCTGTTGCCTTCGCCCTCACCATCACCGTCGAATTTAGTTCAGAAGTTGGTGAGTGTCATGATCATTTACGGTCCTTTTACCTCTTATGTTTTAGAAGGTATTTAGTACATACCTGTAACTAACGTTTTCATTATCGTAGGCAAACGAATAAATAATAGTTTCCAAACTTGGCAGGCTTGATAGCAACAGAAACACTTCTTTGCAGGTATCTAACTCTTTACCAATGACTAATTTATTATCATACAGAATACATCCAATAAAGATATAGATATATGTTTATATATAGATATACCCCTTTTCAAAAACTTTGCCGATTGAAAATATATATTAAAGATATACATCCGTCCTTTTTGCATTAAAAAAGGTGATGCATGATGCATGTATATTTCACATCGAAGGAACAAAACTTTTTTCTTATTTTGACAGCAGCTATCGTATTTTCCTTTCAAAAAACTTTCCCATTAATTTATTCTATCGGAAGCTTTTTTTTCATGGGAAAAGATGAGGTGTATATAACTCTCTGTATACTTATATATACATAAGAAACAGGTACATGGCAAAGTGGTATCTATCTACAAATTTATAAGTAATTAGAACCACTTACTTGACATAGGTTACTTTATTAAATATCATATGGATAAAAATGTTTTGCGTGACTTCAGGAGGCTGTAAACGTGTTTGAAAACTTCGTCGTCAGTTTTGAAAACATGACAAAACTTCACGAAGGCCAGTTCACCATAGACGAGTTTCAAAAAGGAAGAGAATCCATCTTTAATGTGGCTGTCGCCTTCGAGAAATTTGCTCTCAATTATGGCAAGCAACACCGTCCAATAAAGATTGTAAGCCACAAATTGGGTGAGTTAAAACACTACCATTTTATCAGATTTGTGGTAACCTTCTTCGTCGATGATTATTTACGGTCTGAGTGACTAATACTTTCTCTCCTTCATAGGGCATTGACCTTTACACCTGGGCCGGGTTGTTAAAACTGGGTTTAGATAGCCGAGTATTAGTGTGAAATCTCATTTCAGAAATGAAGCTTTAAAGGAAACTTCAGCATAATTCTTCTGGTCTATTAACCACAATCTTTATGATTATTGGATTCTCTAAAAACAGTAGAGAAAATTATCCCAAAAAGGCTTTTGAACGAAGGAATAAAGAGACCCAGATTCGAATTTAACCTTGTGTAAGGGCCAATTGACCTTTTTACAGTTCCCAGCGCCATATTGGATTAGTAACCACGCACATACGATAACGAGGCTGGGTTTGACCCGGCGGCTCTTTCAAACAGCTGATCTGCTGACAATTCACGTTCTAATGCACTTTTCAATGCGATTTCTCCCTTGAAAACGGTTCTTTAATACAACAACATAGAAATTTCGTATTAGATGACATCCAGAACCTCGAAGCAAAAGATCTGTGGGAGGTTTTAAAATCTAATTCAAAATCGACGGGCGGAATTAGAGTCAACATGGTGTCGAAAGTTTATGCTTTGCTTATGTGACACTTCCTTCCATCGAGTAGTGCGGAAAAGCGAGAACTTCTTACAGATGTCCAGGACCTAGAAAAAAACCAGAACGACTTCAAATACGAAGAAACTATGGTAAGGATTTCAGCCCTTGGATGGTCGAGCGATCTCCGTAATTTACCTGAGATTAATTTCATTCAGCTTTACGATTACCCCGTTATTTCACGAGAATATCGCCACATCGTGTTGAGAGGAACGCATTACAGGAAGTACCACAGAAGCTATTCAGTATGGCTTAGAAAGTGAGGCAAAGGCTGTAGCCCTCTAGGTAGATGAGATTTGTTATTGCTGCTGTTGTTGATGTGGTACTTGTTGGTGTACCATATCCTTCAGATAACGCTGTTCCCATTTTGTTTACCAAGATATATGTTAGTTTGCCATTTGTACATTTTATCTTATGGGAAACTATACAATGGAGCCTGTAGAACCACTTCATTATAACCCTTATTTCTATCAAACCATGAGGGAAACTGTAACTAACAGATGTCATAATATTTTGAAACCCATCTGGTCCAGGACAACCTATGCTCGCTATACATTGAAAACCATCTCAGTTCGCGACTCATGGTAATTTATTAGGTGGCAAGACAGTATTGAAAGAATCAGACCAGAATATTGGACAACTGAAAAACTCCCAAAAGTGACTGATTCATGTAACTTCTCCCTATCCAAAATATATCCGGCAAACAGATAGTAACAGATTATGAGGACAATTTTGTGAATAATAAAATTTAGTGTCATAGTCTATCTCGGTGTTGAGAACTGTTTTAGTTGGTGAAACTCACTTTTTTGAAACTCTCTTTTTTTCAATTTGAAGCATCAAATTGATTGATACGTAAAGCACACAAACCATTTTTTGAGAGTTCCATGTGGCATCGATAGTGGATTACTATGCTATCATAAAAAACAGAAACAACAACTACTGAAAACTGCTTTTGTCACAAATAGTACCAAATTTGAGTTAGGTTTCTGGGTCTTCCATAATAAGTGAAAACTGAAGATACAGAGTCTTGGTTATTTTATTAAAAGCAACTACTTTCCAAGAGTTAAATATTTAGCAAAAATACATGCCTCCGTGCATAAACTTGAAGAAGTAAAGTTCGTAGGCAAACCATTGGGGCCATAAAATGTATGTGAACAACCAAGAGCGGCACACTACTTTCCCTTCTTTTGGGTAGAAAAATTAGCTTTATCGAGATTTCGGCTATGACCATCCATTTTCCTTAAAAACTGAACAATTTTACTGCCCACGTACGAATTTCACCAAAAGTGCTCACAGAGATATAACACGATTCAACCCCAGCCTTGTTCTCACCTGTGCGTGGTTGCGTGTCCAATATGGCGCTGGGAACTGTAAAAAGGTCTATCGGCCTCAAAACACCTGAGTGGGTTCTGAGTCATTTACAAACGCTTTTTATCTTGGATTTACTTTGTCTCTTAATTTTTCAGTTAGTCACATTTTGATCGTGATTAGAGAAGTGAATTAAAGATATTATCGAAAAGAAGTAAAAAGGAAGAGCAAATCGAGGACATGAAATGTTTCTCTTACCGTATTATCCATAAGCAGCTAGTCTATTTTTTCCGACAGTGCTGGAAGTCCAAAGGCGTCAGCGCCAAAATACAAGTGACTTCTACCTGGAGGTAAACGAATGGCAAGCGAGCATCAATATTGCCTCCTCAAATTTTGCAGATAACGGTTTGTATTACCTGTCGTCTTCAGTCTGAAAAAATGAAATATATATATTTTTAAAAGCGTAACGTAATTTCTCACGAAGGACAGCTTACTAGTTTTCGCAGGCTTCGCTTCAAAAACCTGCACTTATTGGAAAATCATTGTTGGTTTTGGCCTGAAGGAAATATATATATATCTTTTTTCGTTTTTTTTAGGATCAGTGGTTGTTGGTTGTGTATACAAGAATCTCCAAGACGTACTGCCGAAAAGTCAACCCAACAGGAATAGAAGAAGAAACACCAGGCAACAATATTTCTTCTTTTGTTTTATTTGTATACATGTTGCAACTAGCATTATGCACATTGACAAACTCTAGGTTTAAAATGCCTGGCCCCGGTTGTTCGAAGGATGGATAACGCCATCCACTGGATAAGTCTCTATCCGCTGGATAGGGTAGCTTTGAATAACGTTTTCTTCTCTTGGAAAAGTGAATAAATAACAGAATATCGGCTAAAATGAGCAAATAGTTTGGAAAGGTCACTAACTTATACATCTCTCAAACCACCTTTTTTTTGGTCACATTCTGGTTCATTTTTAAAATAATTTTGTACACAGATATTTGGGTAGCAGAATAATAATGGCAGCAATGGAACCTAAACCCAAGAAATTGGTGGAAGATGTCATCTTAAAGTTCAAAAACATAAAAGTAAGCAGATTAGGTGACGTGGAAGTAAAGAAATATTATCTGGAATGCCCTATTTTTTTTATATATCTCCGCGATGATTTTATTTTCAGATAAAAGAAGGGGCGGAGAATTGCATGTTCTGGAGAGGCTTCAACGAAAGGTAAAAAATTGCAATACATCATTTACTTTTCTGAGAATTTTCCTGTTCTTTTGGTCGTCGGTTTGCATCTATGTACCCGCCAATATTTTCCGTGAATTTTCTTGGAGTCTAGTTGCTTGTTGGCTGTATTTGCGAATGTCCTCTTATTTTCCAGTTGTCGTGGGAGACACTTTTACCAAGAATTGATATTTTTTATTAATTTCTCCATAATTTATCATTAATTTTTCCTCATTATTTGTCCTATTCAATATGTTTCCTTGTGCGACCTAAACTAAACAAATAACTTCTATACTAAGATTCTCTTGGCTTCTCGACTACCAAATGTAGAAACTTAATTCAGTGATTTTAATGGAATTTGATAAGATGATTTCGTCTATTAAAAAAATTTTTCCAAGCTATACTCATTCTATTTACGACAACTTTTGTCCAAAAGTTTGGAATGTACCCAATCAAAGTTTAAATCACTGCCGAACAAGGAAAAATTGTTAATAGTTTATGCCGTGACTTATAAAATAATGAAATGCCAATAATGTGATTGATGTTATGAAATCACAAGGGTTTTGATGAAATTTGCACTTTTGGTGCCATGGAAGGTTATTTCCTACACTATGTCTTGGCTGCTGAGGTAATTTCTTCTTTGCAGCGCCGACGGATTTTCAGACGAAGGATGCCATGTAGTTACGTCGAGAAGCAATACAGAAGAAACAGTTTGTAGCTGCAATCATATGACTCATTTTGCTGTAATATTTGATTACAACGATGGCACAAAGGTAATCAATTATGATTGTGTTTTTCTTCCAGCACTGGTGATACATGTAAATTAATTGAGCTAATTCATGTGTCTCTATTTTCCTTTTTATGCTATGTGACGCAGCTTTCCAAGCAGGACGAGACTGTGTTGAAGATAATTACCTACGTAGGATTAAGCTTGTCGATCATCGGGATGCTTTCAACATCAGCCTTGTACTTTTTCTTTACGTAAGTTTGGTGGCTAAATAATTGATGATGTACACATTTTCATGTCTTATTCCACTTACTATCGATTTTAATTTTCAACAAAGGAAAAAAACTAAGGAATAAACGTTACTTTAAGTTATCCAAAATGTTCCTTTTGATTTCTCCGTGACTAAGGTAAAGTAAGTCGAATAAATCACAATTTACATTGCGTTTCATGTTCAATTAGGACAGCGTCAACGATCCATGGTCTCTTTCTTCAATCTCTATTGTTTTCTTATTCTCCTCCAACTTGGCTCTTTATTTGCCTTTTGATTCTGAAGCTTTTCATTGATTTTTTTTTGGTCTTTGTTTTGTTGTGTTTGTTTGTTTTTCTTTTTTTTGCTTTAATTTTCATTTCCAATTCTTTTGATTTCCCTGGAACTTTTCATTTGAATTATTTTTGTTTTGATTGTTTGGTTCTATTTTTCTTTTTCATCATGTTTGCTTTTTGTTTTTGCTTTCTTTTTTCGTCATCTTTCATTTCACCAGAGACGTGCGGCAACCTTTGTCTCAAATTCGATTGAGCCTTTCCGCGTCCCTCGGAGTTGGACAAGTAATTTTTCTCGCAGGAGTAAACGCCACAGAACACACGGTGAGAGGCTTCTCCGGCCGATCTGCTCATTTAATTAATCAAATCTTCCTGCTCTAAATATTTTTAGAAAAGAGCACAGAAAGACGCAAAACATATTTCATTTCGCAGGCTGCTTGTATCGCAGTAGCAGCTCTGATGCAATATTTCCTGACGGCTGCCTTTTGCTGGATGCTGGTCGAGGGAATCTACCTCTACCTGTTCGTTGTGAAAGTTTATAACATAAACACCAAGATGCACATGTATCACGTCATCTCATGGGGTATTTTCATTATTTATTTTATTACAACATATATTGGAAGTTGTAACTTGCTCTCATATTTGCTGTTGTCATCAAGTCAAGTGCTTTGAATTTATTTTTTTGTATGTACCATTAGGTCTCCCTATGATCATGATGGTCATTTCACTTGGCATTACTGCTGCGAAAGAAGGAATTCAAAGCTATATCAGTGATGAATAGTAAGAAACATATCAATAGGTTACTTTTTACCTTTCTTCTCTCTCTCGCGCACTATCAAGTTAAGTTCGTTTTATTTTTCTTGTTCTGTTTTTCCTTGCGTTTTTTCACTGGACGAAAAAACGGATTTGCACCATATTTGTACAGTGCAAATGTCAGCAAATCTGGTCAAAGTCTGTAGCAAATGTGGTGCAAATGGGGTAAATGTCACATTTGCTTTAGATTTACATGGGAGTGGCAAATCCCGGTGCAAATGTGGCATTCACCCCATTTGCACTACATTTGCTATAGCTTTGGACCAGACTTACTCACATTTGCACCGCGCAAATATGGTGTAAATCCGTTTTCTCGTCCAGTGTTTTTTTTAATTTATTCTGATGACTTTCATTCTTGTCTTTCAATTTTACTAGTTGTTGGCTGTCTTCGACCAACAATCTGATCTGGATATTCGTCTCCTTTGTAACGTTCATCGAAGTTGTGAGTTTATGATTAATTTATTTCACGGTGCTTGGTTTACCGAACTAGTTACTCAATACTTTTCTGTTGGACTCACTATGTTTCTTTGTTCGATCTAAGCTAAACAAATAACTTCTCTACTAAGATTCTCTTGGCTTCTCGACTACCAAGTATAGAAAATTAATTCAGTGATTCTAATGGCATTTTTTTAGCTCAACATCTTGATACTCGTACGAGTCATAAAGGAGATGTCCAATTTGGTGCAGCCAACAGGTGAAGACGACCATATTCAGCAAATACGGTAGGATTCACAACATGAAATTATTCAAAACAATGAAAAAAAATTTCCTTAACAAGCTGTACGTACGGCAACGTTCGCCTGGCTCCCTTATCCCTTGACCAGTTTGCTATTACGATACCTGTTAATGAGACTGCGAAAAAAAAAATAAACTATTTTACATGCATCTTCAATTTTGTTGTCGATCTCAGAATTGGTATCAAAGCTTGCGCACTGATGATTCCTTTACTGGGTGTCACGTGGCTATTTGGTCTTCTTTCGCCTGTACAAAAGGCTTTCGCTTACATTTTCACAATACTCAACTCTACTCAGGTGAGTTTCCGATTGAAACTCTAAAACTCAATCAATCTAGATTATTCAATTTACACAGCTCTGACCAAAGAGAGAACCCTTTACAATGATTAGATGATTAAAAAATAAAATTAAAAACCTGTTTACTATTCAGTTGACCCGAAATGTATTCGTAGCAGTCTTATTAGACTTATTAGATACTGATTTTTGAAGACGATTATTACATGCATTGTGCACTGAGATACCCAAACAATGCACGCTCCGCCGGTTCCTACCTAAGTGCAATATTGTTAAAAAATTATCTTGAAATTGTTTCTGCAACAGGGTTTCCTGATTTTCGTTCTACACGGCTTACGAAACAGTCAGGTAAGAAAAGAAAACTAAGTCAGGAATTAGGAAAGTGCATATTATAGCACAAATGTTTAAGCATAAATAACTATTTGAATGAAATTTGAAAGAAATGTATCGTTTGTTGCTTGTCTATCTGCAGATCAGAGAGCGATTGAAAAGAAAGATGAACGTGGTTTTTACTACTTCAAATAAGGAGGACTTCACAAGGAAGAGCCCACAGGTCAATTCAAGTGACGTCAGCGATGCACGGGCAGTTGAATTGCAGCCTCGCAGTGACGTTAAACCGAATTAGCACCATACTTAAGTCAATGGATTTAACTGTCCGCCAATAACATTCTATTGCATTGAACGATTGTGTAGTAAATAGCGATTAGTCGATGGCGATCGATCTGAGTTTCAATCTGTTGTTAAAATGTAATGTAGTAAAAGTAAATTAATATTAAATGCATTATGCATTATGTAAGTCACTAGTTTTTAGTTAGTAGGACGGGTGTAGAGCTACCGAGTAGAAATACTGTCAATAAATTGTTATAATAATTATTATTGTTCTTATCAGTATTATTATTATTATTTTATTATTATTTAGTGAGATTGTTCTCTTGTTTATTGTTTTAGCAATTAACCAGCTGCCAAGTGCTATTTTTTATCTTAATGGCTTTCCAGAACATCGCATACATGAACTTGCTAAAGATCTTTTGTTAGCTACATGCTAAGTTGTCCTCACTAAGGATCAAATTATCGTAACTACAGGTTGGTCTGGCTTATCTGTTATTAATTGACTTTCATTAAAGATTTAATCTACTTTGGAAGTTCAATGAACTCATGGCATGAAATTATTACAAATTCTTCTTTAATTAACACTGTGTTTAGTTCCAACACGCATTTAACTGCCTCCTTTCAATCCTCGTGCGCTCCATTTTAACGATTGCTACATGATGCCTTCACGTTTTATATCGGAGAAGATACTTGTCAAACAGTATCTTGTTACTGTAATATTAGCAGCCTCGTCCAACATCTAATGTTATTACTTATGAATAAACAGATGAATAGATAGATGATGCTGAGTTAATGAATAAATAACTATGTTAAAAAAGATAGAAATTCTGAGAGATTACATATTTTAACCCTTTAATGCCTAAGATCTCATTTTTAATTCTCCTCACTGTCTGCCATACAATTCTCAGCTGTTACTTCTGAGAATTTGGTACTGGATCAACCAGAAAATCCTCAAACTTAAATTTTTCCTTGTTCTCATAACCTGTCTGATCGATATTGTATTGATACTGTAAGGAGAAATTCTGTGTTGGTCACTCATGGGAGTTAAAGGATTAAAGATCACTTGAATTTTTCAATCTTTATTCTCCGCATTCCTTAGATAAGTATTTCTACTTCGAATCGTAAATGTATCGATGAGTTATGATATTTAAAATTGGAGCTGTGGTAACCAAAACTGGAGAAAACTTCATTTCAAAGCGATCGAAGAAAAATTGCACACAGTAGACAATTTAAAGGAACGAAGCGCAGTAATAGATATGTTAGTTAATTAAATTAGCCCCATGTCACCATAGGAATTGACGCACTCACAGCGTAGGTTACAACTCTTTGCCAGAAAAACAAATTGCAAAAATTTATCTTTCAAGCTTTCCTTTTTCCTTAATGGGCCTCGAGCACTGCAAGGAGATTAAGGGATATTTGAGCAGTCTTTTTCCACCTCAGCTTATGCCTCAACGTGATATGCGCGATATGTGTTTCCATTAGCTCAGCTAATGGAAACACGACAAAACAATCGACAACATTCTATTATAAGGTCATACCTGTTTATAAATTAGCATATAAGGCTACTGACACTACCATACTTCTTCAGAAGAAAGTAAACAAAGGAAATGATTCTGAAATGCACGATATTATTCCTCTACACCGGTCAAATGTGATAGGTATAAACGCTTCAAGTGGCGACTGACTCAATACATTGCGGATGAGACTAAGGACTATTTGAGAATCATCTTGCCATTATATTATGGGCGAACACTATAGAGGGTGATGAGAGAGGCACTTGAAGAAGGGATTTTCCCCCCCACGGAACACATAAAAATGACTGGGCCTAGACTGGAACTTAGACCTAAATGGAAAAGGTTAGCATTCAAAGAGATGGACTCAGAGGCGATGGTCTTCATGACGGTTTTACCGTATAAGGGGGGGAAGGGTGGGGGAGGGATTTGTTTTGCAAGCTGAAGGCTTGACTATAAGCCGTGAGTTGTCGTTGGTTTTCTGTTCAATTGATGATCAACCCTATTAAAGTTATATTTAACTCACGCTTTAAGAAGGCATCCTTTGACTTGGGGTTTTGTAAATAATACATGTTAATTAATACATGTGCGAATAATTAATGACATACGAGGTTAAACCTATCGGCAGCATTTCATCCGCGGGTTGAAAACTAAAAAGTAATTTTCGTTTATTTGTAAGAACAGATGGGACACACACGTCAGCCGCCAGTGAGTAATACAGCATTTCCGTAGAATTTGAAAATAATAAAAGTGTTTTTGTCCTGTTAAATTCTCCATCTTGTGAAGAAAGCCAATGCTTTACACCTGGTGCAAGTTTCTTTCAGTCCATTAGTCTATCTTTTGAAAAAAGTGAAAAAAAAAAGATGACTTATGTCATGAACTGTCGACCGAGTGTTATAATTTGCATTTATTCTAGCTCCTACCAAAGATTTTTAAATACTTGAAGAAATTTCCTTTTATTTACTGCCCCCAAATACAATAACTTTCGTCCGTGGAAAGCTGCTCGCAGCAACTTATACATATCTGGGGTTTGATGGAGAGGGAAACTGAATCCTGCAAAATGACAAAAACCCTTTTTATAAGTTGTGCGTTTGGTAAGTATTACCTTTAATATTTCTGTTAGTTTATCATAAGCAATGAAAGCCAAGCACTTGACTATTATTTGCAAACGATTCATATCGACTTGAAAACTTCCCGCGACACGTAGGCAAATCCAAAATCCAACTAGAGAAACAAATAGAGAAACCTTGAATGTATTCTCTTCTGCTTTAAAGCACTTAGCACTCAAGAAGCGCAGACAAAAACTTGACAATAAATTCTCATCAGTTTATTGCAGTACTTATCTGTGGATTTCCTTAGATAACTACAAATAGGAGACTTCTTCAGTCACTCTATTCAGCAAATTGAATTCGATAAAGGAATACTGTAAGCCCCCTAAAACATCGGTAGTTGCGATACAAACTGGTTATTTTGATGACACGAAAGTATATTTCAGTGAAACTGAATAAAAAAAAAACTAAATTTATTTTGTCGCATTTGTACTTCAGCTATCCAGACTTTGATGATGCAATCTGTGAGAGGAGGTGGGTTGCGATTTTTCTCTGGTATATATGTGTCACTTAAAATAATATTTGGCCCAAAAGAGGGAGGGGTTATATTCTGATATATTTACAAGTCGTTGAATAAGAAGTAACAAACCGGCAGCATAAATAATAGAACCGCTGCTATCAAGCTGAGGTTAATGAGAGTGATTTCGATTAAAAACGTTTTTAAATTATACTTTAAGAAGAGATATCGAGCTTATTTTTTTACTAGGGAAAGATTCATAACAGATATACGAGAAACAGAAAAATAGTTAAAATGTCTCTATATTTTACTATTTTACATGTACAAATGAAGTAAAGTGACCACATTAATTTAAGGTTCTAAAGATTTCGTCTCATGGAAAGTGTCACAACGACACACAGTAGACAGCTATATCCAAGTGTAAGTGTTAACTGCGTATTTGTGCCCCAATGTTTCTTAATTTTCCCAAACGTGAAGGAAATTCACTTGGGTTAACTGATGGACAAAGGTATAAACAACTCACTCTTTCAATCAGTTCTTCAAATCGCTCACAGAGGAAAAAAAAAAAACTAACTCGGCTCCATAATGAAATATGTCAGCACGTTAGCATTGAGGAACCATCTTTCTTCAACGTTCATGTTGTATGCACTATCAGTGTTTAAAAAAATTATTCGGCCGGTTTTTCAGTGGCACGAGTACGGTATTTTTTTTTCTTACGTGTTGCAGCCAAAAACTGCCATAATCGTTTCAAATTGCTATGGTATGGTTGAGTAATCGTTGTCTTTCATTGTATTGCTGCTCAGCATACACTGATTTGTATCTTTTTTTTACAATTTTTGAAACATAAGCCTTTCTAGACGTTCATTTAGTGAAACAGCCCGAGTGCGATAGTTGACGACGCAATAGCAGTGATAGAGTGAAAAATGAGGGAGGTCTGGATCCGGTCGCGTAACGAACGCGTTCGATACGCAAAGTGACTTAAGTTTTTCGATCCACCGCTTCTTTCTCGCCTCGTATGACTGACTGACTACCAGGAACAGATTATTGAAATATTGTCTTGCATCTTTTTAGGCGATTGGGGAAAACTCCTCCCAGATCAATTATCGAGACTACGTTGGAATATCATGCACACTTAAAGATGGTAAGAAGAGCTGGGAGAAGAATTACACTTTCCCTGATGGCATATGCAATCTCAGTTGTTCCCTAACCAGTTGCGAGATAGGGCAAGATAACATGACCAAGCTCTGCGGACAAAATTGTAGTCAGACGTACAGCCCATTGGTATATCAATGCATTGAAAGGGAATACAAAGAGAACATCCGTTCTCAAACGTGCAACGCCACAAAATTTAACCTAATAAGCGACGAAGAGGACTTTGTTACCAAACAGACCTGCCATTGCGAAGGTAATCAGTGCCATCTCAAATGCACCAAGATACAGTGCACACAAACCTATAGAGAAAGAAAAACTGGTGAGTACCTGATCAATCTAACTAGTCACCAAGGCTCTCTATATAAGAGGGTCTCCGGCAATGGGGTCATGGCTTTCACGGCTAATTTTTTTTACGACTAACGGTTAGAATGCGTCAATTTTTACCCCTAACGACAAAATTTTTGGCCATTTTACAGCTAACGGCTAACCCCTTTGAGATCCTCATATAAGAATTGAAAGAATAATCGATGCGTTTCGTGTACAAATATGCAGTTCCATGACAGTCGTTTAATTAAGCGAAACATAAGTTTCGCCTCGCAGGATACGGCTTTGCTGTAGTTAGTCCGAAAATTGTCTTCTCCTGTGAAGAATTTATGTAACCAGCATTGATTTCTTAACTCATTTTTGAACGTTTGCCTTGAACAGCACTTCGAATAAAGTTTTCCCCTTTTCTGGGATAAAATACCACAGAAATGAGTAACCGCAACCGCAAAGGAAAACTTTTTAAGGATTAAAGTCGCATTGGCAAGAGGCAATTTTCAGTGTATTGACACAATGAGAACTAAACTACACCAGAAACTAGAGTGTATGTTCACAGCTCGGAAGAAAAGATATCGCGATCAGTGTCCTGTTGAAGAGAGTTTCCATAGTTTGCGAAAAAAAAAATGAAATGGTGAAGAATACTTCAACTGACGACCATCCTTATCTTATGTCAAAGATCTCGAAAGTTCCCGCGTGTTTTCCAAGATTCACTTACAGGTGTTGACAGTAGAATTTTTTTAAAATCTATCTGCCTCACCTAAGCATTGCGGCACATGCTTTTGATATTTTCGACGATTTGAAATTAAGCTTTTTTCGATTGCAAAATTTAGGGTGGTGCACTTGGAAATGTCCCTCGAAGACACGTTTCAACCGCAAAGTAAATACAATTTGGAGACCTTTTCCGAAGTGCGACCCAATCCTTATATATAAAAGATTCTCAGGGTGTTCCGGCCAGAAAGAAAAACCGTTGTAACACGAAAACTAAATATGCAAGAAGGCTGGAGTCACCTTTTCACTTACTATTCACTTAGGTTGTTACGTTTGCTAAAAAATTCAAGTTTCACTTTGCGTTGTGCGTTTCTTTTTCCTTGAGAGAAAACATGGGCCACCTTCTTTTGGACTGAAAAATTTAAGTCACGCGATGAAATTTCATAACATCAAAAGTTCAGATAGATGCTGGCCTCGGAAAATATTCTCGCGAAATTGAAATATTTCAAGGCCTGAACAAGGAGCCTCCTTATCATTTTCGCTTGTTACACCTTAAAACAAATCCAACAAATTATTCAAATAAAAAAGGCAAAACGATCAAGGTTAAACTAAAAAATCAAAAAAGGAGCAGTAAATTCATCAGGAACAGTTCAAGATAAAATATGAAATGAACACATCATATTCGGTGGTTAATTAACAATTAATACGCGCGCATATTTTGCGATTTGCGTGGCATTTTCCAAGCCTCGTAGGGGCGAGTTGAAACGACAAAAAGTGGGGAAGATGCGTACTTGTATTATAAGTTAAACCAGTGATTAAGGGATGCATTATTTCACTATTATTTCATTTACAAATATTTTAGCGTCTAGTTTTCGATTAACATCCATACAGCCTTATTTGAGCATCGGCCATACAAGTCGTGTGCGAAAGACGACAAAAATATAATGGAAACAATAAGAGTGTTCGTTATAACCAATTAAAAAAATGAGTGCATTTGAGAGTTTTGATCGTTCATAGCGGCCATTTTGTTACCCTGCTTTCTGTATGCATTTTTGTGCAATACTCAGGCGTTTTTTTATGATGTGGTCTTAATCAATGTTTTTCTCGCCATCGCCATCGCCATCGCCATCGCCATCGCCATCGCCATCGCCATCGCCATCGCCATCGCCATCGCCATCGCCATCGCCATCGCCATCGCCATCGCCATCGCCATCGCCATCGCCATCGCCATCGCCATCGCCATCGCCACCGCCACCGCCGCCGCCATCGCTATCGCCAATTGAGAAGCTTGTATGTTTTTTAAATAGTCATTTACCGCTTTATACATGTCGGTTTTCAGGATCTCTTCTGTTTACAAACGTTAGAGACATTATTTTTTTTTTATTTTAGGCGAAGGATTATATTTCAAAATTTGGCGGAATAAATATTAATAGAAAGACCTCCATACAGGTATCTAATTTTATATGACTCAAAGGTTTTTTAACTTTGATTACTTCTAAGAGTTCTTTAGTCGATGAATACCCTGGACACCATTTGGGGCCTCTTGCTAGACTCTTTCTGCATTCTTAACATGAATTGTATACATGAGACTGGCTGGTTAATGACCTGGAAATATTTTATGTAATTGTAGGAGGCTGTAACTGTCTTTGAAGATTTCACCTTAAATATCTAGAACGTCACAATAAACAAAGCCGACATAGAAGAGGTTAAAAAACTGAAAAAATCCATCTTTGAGGTGGCAACGGACGTCGAGAAATTTGCTCTTAATTATAGCAAGCAACACCTGAATGAAACGAGACCTTCAGAAAGGATCTTTTCCCCACAATGGGTGAGATTGCAGCCTCTAAACCTGTTTAGTTTCAAAGTATATTCCTCTGTTTCGTACTGACTTCCTGACTCACCGATGGGTTGTTATAAGCCCAACCTATATGAAATGTTATCATTGAATGTCATCGATTCATCTATTCTTTCAATTTGTTTGATACTTTGTTTTTTTGTGGGGAAGAAGGAAATTAAAGGTATTCTTGAACAACAAGAGAGAATCAGAATCCTTCAAATTGTGAAACCTTTCTTCTCGCCCTGTTTATTGAAACTTTTCTTAAATAATAGATTGATGAGTAATACTTTACTTACTGAAATTGACAAATCTTGCAAATACTTTCCGCTTACTTCATACTATACACTGAACTCAAAATTGGCCTATCGTCTGCGATACATATAATTGCAAGATTTTTTACCGCGCTCGTAAAAACCTACCTATGAACTCTATAATTCTCCAACGAAACGGTTCAAGGAACGAAGTGAGTTTTCACAATTTGAGTCAGTGTAGCACTACTCACTGTTTAATCAGTTTTACATTGATAAAACATTTTAAAATAGTTGAAATTGTCGAATAGTCGTTGAAGGGCAAATAAGATACAAAAAATACATTTCCATCCGATAAGATTATGACATATTTTGTGTACACTGTAAAACGCATGTTTGTGTAGATGTGCTATTGTAAATTACACCGAAAGTGCTTTCATTTATCATTGACCGTTTCTTTTTTTGGTAATTCAGGTTTGGTCATTCAAAAAGTCCATCGCCAGAATGCGAGTGACTTCCACTTTGAGGAAGAACCATGGCAAGCGAGAATCGATATCGCGTCTTCAAATTTTCAGGAAAATGGTTCGTTTTAACCAGCCTGTTAACTGTACAACTTTTCACTACCTTGCTTGCTCCAATCGAATTTTTGTATTGAAATAAAGCCTCATAAAAATGTGCTTCATTAGTTTATACAATCTAGTTTCTTTAATCAATCGCCATCCTTCCAATGTCACATATCTCGAGCGTGATAAAAATTTTAATTTTGTGGGGTTTTTTAGTTGCTGTTATTGTTTGATAACTTTTTCTATTGATTCTTGGGGGGGTTTAAGGATCACTGGTAGTTGCGTTTGTGTACAAGAATCTGCATGACCTACTTCTGACAGATCAAGACATCAGGAGTGAAACAGACAATCAAAGGTGACGTTATTTTCATATCCTCCATGTTGTTTACCGCCAAAAGCACATAACACGACAACACATGAGATCTAAGTTCAACAAAACTGAACTTAGAAAGACTCCCTGCTTGTCTCTGACCACTCGACCTTACTTAAATCTACCAAAAGTATGTGATGTTGCTTCCTTGGCTCTGGTCCATTCTCAAATACAATTTCCTTACAGGTATATCAACTCCAGGATTATGGCCGTAACTATGGACCCCAAGCCAGAGAAATTGCGAGAAAATGTCATCCTTAAGTTAAAAAACCTAGAGGTAATATGAAAATTAGCTTTCATGCGTTGTTTTGATTTATTCTCACTGATAAAATGTATTTTCAGGTCTTGACAACAGAGAAGCACTGTATGTTTTGGAGTGGCTTAACCGAAAGGTAAAAAACTACAATATATTATTGTAAAGTATATATCCCTTCTCAAATTAATTAAGTATAGAGGAGAATGAATGAACTTTCTTATTCAGATACTTTTGGGCAGGTTAACACTTTCCTGGAAGCCAACATGTTGTTATTTTTAGAGAGGAGAGGTCTGATTGAAATATTCTCCCATGATGCAATTTCGATTCGAATTCAGCGCAAGAATGCAGTTCAGCTGCCCGTACATCCCCAACCTCACTTGTATTCACGTGTGAGCTCTTCCTTGCAGAGTTGTTCTTTATAGGAGATGGAAAAACGATATTCATCTTTCTTTTGAATTTCTCTCTGATCTGCAGATAGACGAGTAACACGAAATATGGCTCTTAGCACTCGGATATTTATCGAAACTCTAAAAGTTGATGATATGGTGTTAATAATCAGTTTAACGTTTTTCTTACCTGAGTGTTGCGCATGCAGTGTAGAGCGAAAATCAGGCAACCCTGCAGCATCAACATGATTTCAAGATCAATATTTTTTTTCAATATGCAAACAAATTAGTCTCATATCTATTAAGATTTCCAAGAAGAAAGGAAAGTCGCATAATTATCTTATAATTGAAAAAGAAGGCTGTCTTCTCTTGCATAGTTAAGAGCTTCTTGTTTTCAAAATTCCGAAAAATATCGTGCGACCACTGTAATGGTGTCTCACTTGGTTAGAAAGTAAAATAATAACAGAGATTGAATGATTTTTGACAGTTACCATCGAACACTGACCTGAGTAGGGCTGAGTATGGTGAGGATGTAAGCAAAAGCTTTATGTACAGGCGAGAGGAGACCAAATAGCCACGTGACGCCTAGTAGGGGAATCACCGCGCATGCTTTGATACCAAGTCTGGAAGTTAAAAAGAAAATATTCCTCTATTTTCCTTTGAAAAAGAGTTTTCATCATGAGATATCATAAGGCCTTACCAATTGAGGAGCGAGGAAGTTAGGCAAATACAGCCTTACAGGAGAACATGGCAATCTCTTCAACTATTTTGTTATAGTGTGATGTTGTCAATCTTACCGTATTTGCTGAGAATGGTCGTCTTCCCCTTGTGGCTGCAACAAATTGGTCATCTCCTTTATGACTCGTGCGAGTATCAATATGTTGGCCTGAAAAATGCAATAAAAATAAATAAATTATTTAGATATGGTTATCGAATATCTAAGGCAGGAGAGTACCCTTGCCAAAAACGTTACTAGTTTGGTAACAAGGGTGGGGTGAGGAGTCATTTACAGGGAATAGAACCCTTACCCGGAAGATTATGAGCTTCGATCCACTGACAATGAGCTAAAGAAATCGCGAACAAAACTGTCTAAACTGAGTGAATCACGCCAAGTGAAGCTTCACGTTAAATTATGTAAATTCAATATCTCTTACTCTTACAGCTTCTTTCATCTTTTTCAAGGTTTTTTTTTCTTAATGAGTTATTTTTGCGCGAAAAACATATCTTGGCATATTAATGTGAAACTGTGGGGAAACACTAACAAGGAGAGGGAATAATTTCTTTTTTTAATGTCATGTAGTAAAAGTTGGAGAGGTTTTACTTGCATATGAAGGCGATCGCAAGGTTAAAATTGACCAGAAACCCCGGAAACAGCAACAACGTCTAAAGTTTTTTGTGAGTAAGTAGGAAAAGGGAAATGGTAAATGTTGTGTAAGGTCATTTCATAAATACTTAATTTCCTTTTAAAAGAGCAGAGAAAAAAATCTTTAGCAGCAAGTAGTCCAGGTATACCAATCACAATCGCCAACACTAATCATAAACTCACAACTTCAATGAAAGCCACAAAGGCGACGAATATCCAGATTAGGTTGTTAGTCGAGGAAAGCCAGTAACTAAACTCCGAGAAGAAAAAAGACAAGAAAGAAATACAAATTGTCAGAAAATGAAATGATACCGATTCTAAACTGTATACAAAAATACAAAAGAAAGAGTGCAATGAAATGAATTATAAGGAGAAGAGCAAGAAGAAACGGTTGAATTTTTCTCTTACTTTTAATCACTCGTAAAGCTTTGTAACCCCTCTTTCCCAGCAGCGATGCCAAGTGAAATGGCCACCATGATCATTGGAAGACCTACCCATAAAGAAAAAGAAGAAAATCGAAGCAATTCGCTGGATGACAACACCAGATTTGGCGATCCTAAAGCATGCATAATTACAGTTACCAGTGCGAGTTTTAAAATAATAAACTTACCCCATGAGATGACATGATACATACACATCTTGGTGTTAATGTTGTAGACTTTCACAACGAAGATGTAGAGATAAATTCCCTCAATCAGCATCCAACAGAAAGCGGCCATCAAAAAATACTGCATCAGAGCTGCTATGGTAACACAGGCAGCCTGTGAAAAGAAAGAGTTTTCGCACGATTCTTAACGTGCTCCTTTCGACAAGATATTTACGATGGAAAGAGTAAATTAATTATATGGATAGGAGAGGACACTAACTTTGTATTCTGTGGCATTTATTCCGGCGAGGAAGATGATCTGTCCTGCTCCAAGGGAGATAGAAACACTCAGTCGAATTTGAGAGAGAGGTTGATGAATATCTCTGGTGAATTAATAGTAAAAACAAAAGGAATGAATTAGAGAAAAGCAACAACAACAATATCAGCAACACACTGAAGGCAGAAAGAATCACAAAGAACAACAAGATTGAATTAAAAATATAGCGAAAAATTGCTTAAGATATAAAATAAGTCTTGACAGCAAAGGAAAGAAAAAAATCAGTATATAGCTCCAGAAAGGATAAAAAAGGAAAATGTATCGAGGAAAAACTCCAAACAAGTTATAAATCGTGAAACCATGAGCTGTTCAAGCGCTCTTGATGGGGCATGAAATGAAGTTTAAATTTGTCCGCATCCGTAAGATAAGGAATACCATTTTGAATCGAAATACATCGAATAATTTGGAATTCAATAGGGACGATGCTAGCCGGAAATGACATAATCCAAGAGATTATAATCTCTTGCGCAAACCTCATTCAACAGCGATGAAAGAACTTTTGCACAGAGTAGACAATTTAAAGGGAAAAAGCTCAGCGATAAAAATGCGGAATATTTCTAAGGGCCTGGCTTTCAAATATCACTACAAAGGAGAGGCTAGCATTGAAGACGAAATTCAACCAGCAAGAGATGGAGTTGATTATGTAGACGTGCTTAACTCGGTTTACAACAGGCTAGACTACGTCATACCTATTTATAAATCAGCATGGATGAAGAAGCGTACGATTTAAGAGGAAGAAGTAATAAAAAAAGGAATATTCTTGAATGTACGAGTACATTTCTCTTTACACCGCCGAAATGCGATATGTCAAAACGTTTCAAGCTTCGATTGACTAACTTTATTTCAGCTAAGACTATTGTATATTCCAGACTAAATAATTAATTATTCCATGAGCACAGAGAGATACTTGAGTGTACAATGTCTGGCCCACAGGGCACATCACTATGACCAAGGAACGTCTCCCACTCAGGCCTTTTGACCCCACCGCTCCTTCTAAAATATTGGAAATCAAATATCTGGACACAAAATTGATGGTCTGCATGACGCTTTTGCATGGGAGAGTTATTTTGTAGGTTGAACACCAAACTATGGCCGTTAGCCTCCGTTGGTTTTCTGATCAATTAACGATCAACTTTACCAAAACTCGAACTCACAATCTAAGAAAACCGAGAAGGAATCCTTTGACTCGGAGTTTTCCGTGCTGTAAAAATAATAATACATGTTATTAACACATGAGTGAGTTAGTCCACAAAAGTTGAAGGCCTACGAAATAATTACACCCACCAACAATAATAATTTCCGTTTATGCATACGAATAGATGGCATGCTAGCTTAAGCTGCCGGTTGATAAAACATAAGTTGATTTAAGACAACTTTCATTTAGGGGAGCTAATAAAGAGATAACCATTCTTAACATCAATTATTTTTGAGCTGCTTCTTTATAAAATTGCAATTATAAAAAGTATTTTAATACCGTGAAGTTTTTCGGTTACTTTAAGAAAAACAATGCTCCACATCTGTTGCGAAATACTTTTTGTCTATTGGTCCGTCTATGACGGGAAAAAAAAGGAGACAAACGCCATGAACAAGCTATCACAGATCAAAATTTGCATTAAATTCTAACTCGTACAAAAGGGTTTTATAATGATGTCGTATATCCACCACTCTCAAGCGGGGTGAATCAAATAATATATAGATTTAGCCAAGCCTAAAAGCAGAGCTCTTATTAGTTTATTTTCCAGTCTTACGTTACACCGAATAAAAACTGTAATAAAACTATCTACTGGCAAGTCTCTGTAATAAAACTATCTACTGGCAAGTCTTTGTATTATATTTCAACCCAACCATTTCCTCAACATGTAAACACTTTTACAAAGTAATTAGTCAGGGAAACGGAAAACTTGTGGCATATACACCATGTTTGAAATGGCATGACCATAGTAAGCTAACAGGATTGAGGAGGATGTATGTGGGAATAGGCACTCTTGTCTGTATCAATAATTTGCTAATCAATCCTGTTGGCAATGTTTTGATGAGGTTGGGCTATCAAGGCAAAGGAACGAGGATTTTAGCAGGCAGTGACTTTTTTTCAAATCTGGAAACTATCATCATGAAAGCCACACTTGTTCCCGGTAGCTCATTCGTATTCTGATAAACTAGTTTCGAGAAGGATACAGTATTTTATAACAAAAACTTGATGCATAGGTTGTGCAAAAACCTTTAATTTGACTATACTTTTATAGCCAATACCAGTCCCTTCAAATGGTAAAATTTTATGAGGTTCAGAGCAAAAATAATCTGCCATACATCTGCAAGATTTGATGTAATTATTTTAAATGCAAGAATATTAACTGATACTAGGAGATCTAATAATATTAAAAAAAATTATAAAATTTAGTTGAAAAATTAGAATTCAGCAGGGGCTGGATAAACAAGGTTCTTAGAAAAAGAAATGTGTACTAATGAAAAAGCTAAGCAAACTTTTTTTACAACACCTACCAGTACCTATATGGAATATAGTAAAGTGTTTTGAAGTAGTCATAATCCCAGTTTCATATGTTGAATGACTTGACAAAAAGACTTGAATGACACCATATTGGTTCGCCTAAATCACACACGCCAAAACTGATCAATCACACATCACGTTTGAAAAAATAGATCTTTGTGTAAGTGCTTTTAATTACAGATGGAAATATGTACAATGTGGCTCGGTTGATAATCAATTATGTTTTTGTAGAAGATCAAATCAAGTATAGTGTTCATTCTGTGCAATGGGGCATAAATAAAAGGTTCTGGTGTGATCGGTTTTGGCGTGTGTGATTTAGGCGAACCAATATGGTGTCATTCAAGTCTTCCTGTTTCCTTGATTGACACGTGATGTTTACGAAAGTCGCCTCGATAGATAAGATAGAGTTAATATACATGGCTGAGGTATTTGTTTTTTGCTGAGTTCCGTAGTTTTTTGTAAATTGTCCTCCAAAGTTGTATGAAATTAAAGTCTTGAAAAGTGTCACGACAAGCCTTCGCTGGAGTGAAATTTAATTTCCGTAAAACTCTGAAAAATAAAGAGATCCGATCAAACTGGTTGTGGTTTTAGTACAGGTACATGAATGTCTTACAACACATGAGAAACGAGCGAAATCTGTGTCTCAAGCAAAATCGACCGGACCGCTCTCACAGAGACACTCTCTTAAAGACACCTCTACAAAGGCAGGTACATACAACTGACATGTATGAGTGAAGCATGTCAAGCATTAAGGTATGATTGTCAATTTGCCTTTTATTACTTACAAAAAGCTTACTTCTATCAGCCTAAAAAACTTCTGTATCCCCACTTTCAAAGAAAAGCATTTCCCATGAAAATTTAAGCATTAAAGACATAAGCTACCAGCAACAGGTTTTTCCATTGCAAGTGTTTCATATCATCAGATTCTCATCACAATTTTTTTGTTACTGGTACATTTGAAAGCATAAGAATATTTTAATCATAGCAATATGTTGAATTCCCCCATTTTAACCCTTTAACTCCCATAAGTGACCAAGAAAGAATTTCTCCTTACAATATCAAAACAATATCAAGCAGACAAGTGATGAGATTAAGAAAAATATCAGTTAGGGGATTATAAGAAGATCCAATACTAAATCCTCCAAACTAACATCATAAGAACTGTATAGGAGATAGTAAGGAGAATTACTAATGAGATCTTGGGAGTTAAAGGGTTAAGTCCCACTGTTAACCTAGACTTAATTTCTCCTTACACTATTAGTATGACATAGAGCAGACAAGTAACGAGAATTAAGACAAATATCAATTTGAGAATTATTGGTTGATCCAATTCCAAATTCTCAAATTAAACATGACATAAATTGTATGGCAGACAGTAAGGAGGATTACTCATGAAATTTTGGAAGTTAAAGTGTTGAGACACATAGGGTAATTATGTGTTACAGAAAGACAGCAAATAAATATAACAGTATACACCAGTAAAGTGTTCTCATGTAGAATGAATTTTCAAACTCATTGAAATTAAGTTGACTTCATAATTCATATTTTAGTTAAAGAAATGTGCAATATCTCTTTACAAGGACGAAAAGGAAATGCCATTTATAAATTTTAAAATAGTAAATGCCAAAAACAAAAAGATGGAATTTAAAAATTACTTAAATATAGCATATCTATTCACTGAGGTTTTAATCATTAGCTGTCACACAGAGATGTAAAATAGGGTTTCTGAAAAAAAACCAGGACAATAAAATTAAAGATTCAGGAGCATATGATTTTAACTTGTTTACTGATGTTCTCACCTGAATCCCATCTGGAATGAGAACTCTGCAAGACTTCTGTTTTATCTTGAATTCAAACATAAAATTCAATTATTTGCAGGAAGGTTAGGGAGGAAATTAAAGGATGGATGCATGTTACATAAAAGAAATCCCTTACAATAAAATAAAGCAGAAGCATATTGTCTACATGTCTATGCTTCTGAATACAGCTATAATAAGAATTTTTTGAGTAATTATCTACATATGTTAACCGAGTGCAATATATGGTCATAAAAGCAATTTTATTCTAACCTTCCTATTTGAAGGGTGCCTTGTGTATCAAATATATCATGTTCAGTACCTCCAGAGTCACAAGCCGGGCTTTTGGGGCTACAAAATAATAAAATAATCATCGAGTTATGTCAGGCCAATTTATCGAGAGTTAATTAAGTATAGTTTCCTACAATCGTATGAAAGTTTAAAATGTGCTTCACTTGTGCTATATATACGGATTTGTCGTTCTTAATTACTAATGAAATTCCGAGGGTGTGACTCAATTACTCCGAGAGATATCCAATTAGGTTACAGAAATGGTTCGCGAATTGTAAACTGTTAATATGTTGACAAAATTTCCCTAAATTATGGTGCCGATACGAATCTATAATTCCTAATCACTTATGAAATTCCGAGACTAAACCTCAATGAATTTAACAGAAAATATCCAGGAAGGTTACAGAAAAAGACTCTCAAAAACTGCTCTTGAATTCGATAACTGTAAACAACAATTATTTACGCGAACCATGTGCTTACCAGCGCGCTTGTGGTCAAATTCCCAGAACCCCGTTTGATTGCACGATCACAGCTCGGACGCTTCTTGAAAAATGTGAAGACTAACAATTTTAGAAATTAATTCTTCAGTTTCCAGCATAAGGAAAAAATATCGTATCGTAAGTATGTTCATCATAACGCCTCGAGATGTCGAGCGGAGAGAAAGTGGTTCCATGTTTTGTGACACAAAAACGGAAACGTGATCAGTTGAATTCAAAACTGAAGCTAGTATCAAACGACGATTGTAAAAAAAAAATAGGAATTTTTTTCTGGGTCGTAGCGTAAGAGAAAACCCAGATAGGACACGACTTACCTTCTCTTCTTGCGCAGATCCTTTGCAGTTCGCTTCTCTTTGTTGATGACCTCTTTTCAGTCTGTTTTCAGAACCGACTTTGTATTTCCTTCTCGCGTTGCTCTGCGCTAGAAACTCGCCTTTTTACTTATGTCCTTTATTGTTCTCTTTCATGTTCCTCTCGCTGTATTCTGCCTATTTTGGCGTCCTTTGTAACTTTCTTGCGCGATTTTCTGGACTCGCTCTACGCTGTTTACTTGTTGCTTTCTTTGGTCGCTCTGTCTCTTTATATCCAGCCTATTTTCAATTAAAACCCTCTCTCCACGAACTTGAATTATGACAACTTCCTCCGGTTGACAAAGCTTAAATTCTGCCGGTATTATTGTCTTACGAGTTGTTTAGAAATTGCAAAATACTGAGAATTACTATTCAACTACATCCTGACCAGTTCGATTTCCCGCTCAAAACGCGGGTGGTAAATTTCATCTACTAACTCACTTGAAACCCTCGTGCAATGTGCCCGTAGTACGCTACACTGCAGCTCAAAACGCGGGTGGTAAATTTCATCTACTAACTCACTTGAAACCCTCGTGCAATGTGCCCGTAGTACGCTACACCGCAGCTCGACGTTCGAGTATGCGCACTTTATCGTCACGCAATCGCGCCTGTGCATTACCTTCTCCCTCGCCTTTCCATTACTTAATGACTAAGATAGTGCCCGTGGTACAGTTAGCCGCGCATGCTAAAATAGCACCTTGTACGGTCGTACGGTCGAAGGGTCTTACAACCAAATTTTTTCGGCTTGATGGGTTACTACTATTTCGTATAGTTATGGGGCTACGCTCTGCGAGCTCCGCTATAAAATCTATTGTTAGAACGTACTAACTCCTGAAGCGATGGTAGTCCAATACACCCAAACTGAGTCCGACGGAAGAAGGCCATGAACAACCAGACTCACCGAAAGTCAGTTCGCGAGAGACTGGGTGAATATACAGCAAAGTATATAGTTGTAGACCGGGTGGAAATACATGTCGGCAAACGGCTGGACTCAATCGGATCCGATGGAGACGGGTTGCCATGGCGAGAGTATATTGGATTCGCCGCGTGTTAGTTCCCGAGAGACTTAGAAAATATACAGCAAAGTAAAATGGTGAAAGCGGCGATATGTCGGCAAACGGACTCCATTGGATCCGATGGAGACGGGTTACCATGGCAAGAGGCCATCGGACTCGCCGCGTGTTAGCTCATGATAGTCTTAGGAAATATAAACCAAGGTAGAGTAGAGGAGGAGGCGGAAAATGTCGGCAAACGGACTCCATCGGATGTGATGGAGACAGGTTGCCATGGCAAGAGGCCATCAGACTCGCCGCGTGTTAGTTCGCGAGAGACTTAGAAGTACACAGCAAGGTACAGTATAGAGAAAGGGGTGGAAAATGTCGGCAAACGGACTCTATCAGATCCGAAGGAGACGGGTTGCCGTGGCAAGAGGCCATCGGACATCGCTGCGTATAGTGAAAGGGGTGGAAAATATCGGCAAACGGACTCCATCGGATCCGAGGGAGACGGACTGCCGTAGAAAGAGGCTGTCGGACTCGCCACGTGTCAGTTCGCGAGAGACTCAGAAAGTACACATGCAGCAAAGTAGAGTTTAGGAAGGGGTGGAAAATGTCGGCAAACGGACTCTATCGGACCTTGAACACAGATTTTAAAAACGGTGAATTAGAAAATGGAGATTGTCGAGAAATGGATTTTCATTTTTCTGAATAATATCAGCATGTCGATTGAAATCGATAATCAGAAAGCAAGTCGACAAATTGGTAATGCTTGAAAACTGTCAATTGTCGATTGACAAGTAATATTTTTTCATAAAAGTCGGTAATGACAATGATGTAAGGGGTGGTAGTCAATTGCTTTTTATCGATTTTTATGGACAAAAAAACAATTCTTAATCGCCATAATTTTACTGTTTTTGAGGGTTCCTGTCATGTGAAAGAAAAAGAGAAATGCATATTATTTCTTTATCAGAGGTTTAAGTCATGGAACACGAGTAGTATAACAATCCAAAATAAAAATGACTTTCAATCATGATTATGACTATCAGTTTGGTTCGGGGTTGTATGCTTCTGCATTTGTTATATAGTAAAAAGGCGCTTTCCCAGCTTTAAACACGTCATAAAAATTCCCCGTTGTAAAATTTCTGGTCGTTGCTACAGAAATAAGCTATTATATATGAAATCATAATTAATCTATTTTACTGTTTTTTTTTTTTTCTGAGGGGTGAAGAAGTTTGATGTTCGCATGCCATTTTATGTTCCACGGTAGAAGCTCAAATTTTGGGGTGAAAGGCTTTGATCCCTATTATGAAAGTTTTTGTTAAGATGCATGTGGTGTATATTATTATTTTAATATTTTGTGGCTTAAGAATTAGGAAACACTGCTTTGGATAATTGACTCAAAATTTTCCAAATCGTAAGGCACACATTGAAATAGATTGGACGGAACATGAAACGTTACTTTCTTTCTTGTTTATCGATGTAAGTTCCTACATATTGGAGAGAGGCATGTTTTAACTAAAGAGTGAGCAATAGCAATGGCATTGGCAGAGGTCATCCTTAATGGTTCTTCCATTGTATCATCATCAATGCCATGCAGATCTTTATCCTTGAAACAAAAAAAAGAGAAAGGATCTAGGAAAGTGATATCAATAAGCAATTTCCTGATTGAATAGTGCTCCATTAATTTTTGAAAAAAATTTGATGTAAGAAACTTGGCAATAAAATTAGGCTACATATAAAATTGGAACACATGATCTCAGTGAGGTGCACTGTTTGCTTTATAACGACAATTCTTGATTTATTGTTAATTCCCTGATAATATCATTGTTATTGTTAGTTTAGTAAATTATTTTTGCATTAACCAGTCTGACATTCTAGTTTTGAACTCTGTTGTTCTGGTTTCCTTCTTTTGGTACAAAATGTAAGGATACCTTTAGCAAAGGTGGTGATTAACTGCCGGAGTTATTTTATTTTGTGTAGAATGATCAGTCAGAAGTTTTGTCTGTTGCATGTAAGTGTCTTCACGCAGCAGTTTGTCAACAAGGTAACAGCAGTTGTTTAATATAGTAACTTGGGTTTTAAAATTATCTCATCTTCTACTATAGGATTGGAGTCATTATCTGTGCTATCACTTTCATCTTTACCGGAGTGAGATTGGGTTTCTTTCATCTTAATAAATACCGATAAATAGTTTGAATGAATATAAAGCCGGTAATTATTGCAGAATAACCTGCCACCTTAAGACAACCCATTAAACACAAGTGGATATTCAGTCACAATAGGGCGATTTATACGAGGAAAAATAAGACTTGTCTTTCATTAGAAGCGCCCTAAACAAGACGCAAACTATATCGACACATTAAGACGCGACTTAGCAAATACGCGTCTTATTGACGAAGAAGAGTTAAGGGCTGTTAGAAGATAGGATGCGTCTTAGCTAGATTTCAAACGAATCGACCGTTTGAGGTATAGTTTAAGTCTTATTTAGGACACGTCCAATGAAAGATACGTCTTATTTTTCCTCGTTTAAATAGCGCTAAGTACCCACTTCGTTACTCAGTGGAGACAGCATAGAAAGCGAATAAAAGTATGTATAATTTGTTGTTCATATTAAAGCTTCTGAAGGTAGAAAAGCGCATAAAGAGCGCGTTTTGGCAATTTATTTAACAATGCGGTCTAACAAAGGGTAATTGATAATAAGGACATGATATCCTTTTGTTTTCATTTTCTCTTAGGCAATGACAATAAGGCACTAATTTAGCGTGATAATTCATGATAGTGCAACTGATCAAACGTGAAGGGAATCCATTCGTGAAAATTGTTTTTGACAACTTGATTTAAATTTGCCAAGCGATAAAGCGAGGAAAAGTTGGTCGTAAGGTTTAAAAACAACGTATATTTCATGTGTAGCGTTTGTCTCGCCTCATGGTTTAAAGAACAACGCATGTTACATGTATAGCGCGCTTGTTTCTCCTCATGGCTTTAAGAACGACGTACATTTCATTGTAGCGCGCTTGTTTCGCCTTATGGCTTAAAGAAGGACGTATATTTCATGTATGGCGTTTGTCTCGCCTCATGGCTTAAAGAACAATGAATGTTACATGTGTAGCGCACCTGTTTCGCCTCAAGGCTTTAAGAGAGACGTATATTTCATTGTAGCGCGTTTGTTTCGCCTCATGGCATTAAGAACGACGTCTATTTCATGTGTAGCGTTTGTCTCGCCTCATGGCTTGAAGAGCGACGAATGTTACATGTGCGGCGCGCTTGTTTCGCGTCATGGCTTAAAGAACAACGAATGTTACATATGTAGCGCGCTTGTTTCTCCTCACATGTGTAGCGCGCTTGTTTCGCGTCATGGATTTAAGAACGACGTATATTTCATTGTACCTCGCTTGTTTCGCCTCATGACCTAAAGAACGACGACTGTTATATATGTAGCGCGCTTCTTTCGCCTCATGGCTCTAAGAACGACGTATATTTCGATGTAGCGCGAATGCTTCACCTCATGGCTTAAAGAACGACGTTTATTTCATGTGTAGCGTTTGTCTCGTCTCATGGCTTAAAGAATGACGAATGTTATATGTGTAGCGCGCTTGTTTCACGTCATGGCTTAAAGAAAAACGAATGTTACATGTGTAGCGCGCTTGTTTCTCCTCATCGCTTTAAGAACGACGCATATTTCACTGTACAGCGCTTGTTTCGCCTTATGACTTAAAGAATGACGTATATTTCATGTGTAGCGTTTGTCTCGCCTAATGGCTTAAAGAGCGACGACTGTTACATGTGTAGCGCGCTTGTTTCGCCTCAGGGCTTAAAGAATGACGAATGTTATTATTATGTTGATTGTGCTCTCTGTGTGTTTAATGGTCAACTCCCGCCTCGCCGAGAAAACGTTCAATAGAAAGCTGCGGTAAATTTATTGAACGTCAACGCAAAAACTCGCAGACAGGGACGTCTCTGATAAGAAGATTTTTGGCATATATCTACATTGTTATCATTGTTCGTGTGTTTATTGTTGTTGTTGATGTTGTTGTAGAGGTGGTGAGTGTTGTTGTTCTCGTTGCTGTGATGGTTGTTGTTGTTGTTGTTGTTGTTGTTGTTGCTGTAGTTGTGGTTGTCGGTTTGTTGTGTGTTGTACTGGTCGCATCCGGGTTAATTAGTAATTCTCTTAGATTCACATCTTGCTTATGGGTCACTCAGCTTAAGATAGTCAGCCCCTATCGTGTATACTTTATTTTTGGTCTCTTTCTCTCTCTTTCAGGCGGCTATTCTCCATCATATCGTACTTTTTCTTCTTCTACAACATAATTCTTGGAATTTTCTCTGGTTTTATGCGAATTCTAAAGGGCATGCTTTTAGGAGTGATTTTAATCTCACGTATCACTGATGCAGGGTTTCCAGGCTTGAGACAAAGGCACGTAGCACGCATCCAGTACGAGCAATTTATAAGTAGCCGAGGCTTTATCAAGGGAGATATACAACATAAAGACCTATTATGCAGCCTTGTTGTTCGGTATTTGCTAAAACAGCTTTTAACCAATAAATTAATATTTATAAGATTCAGCGACGAAAGGAAAGGAAAGCAGAAATTCCTCAGTGACAAGATCCAACAAATTGCTTAGAACGCAGCAAACGGTAGTGGCTTAGTAGCGATTCGTAATAGCTTCACGTCTGATTGTTCGATATGGTTACACAAGATTTATAGAGTTGTCATTGTGCTAACTAAAGCATAGCCTATGGGATCCTGGACAACCTTCGACTCTCACTTCAAAGTTTCTTAATTTTCTTTTTAGCTTTTGTCGCATATCTTGGTTTTGTGACTGTGATGGTTACCCACAGACATCCCGTGATGCTGGTGTTCTCTCAGTTCCTTATTGACAGACAAAAAGATCACCAGCTCCTGCAAAAGGGTAAATAAACTGTCTCCAGAATCACTCCTCGGCTGGGATGATGCATTCCTAGTATTCTGATTTGCTTGATCGATAATCAGACAGATGTGCGTACGCACGAATGGGCGAGCAGACGAAAGGGCAACCGTAGCTTAGAGACAATTGGCACGTTTGTTTTCCTGATAAGATTAAAAAACAGCGCTGTTTATGCACTAGCAACCAGCACTCAGGAACCAATCAGAACACTAGAAATGATCTTTTCACGGAGGGAAAGAAATACATAACTTTCTTTTGTTAAGCGTCGTTATTAGTGTGAGAACGTGGAAAATTTGGTAGCAAGCGTACTCCATTCCCTAAGTCAGATTTGGATAAAAAATGTGTAATATTGAGAAGAAACTTACGATGCGAGCTATGTTCGGTCGGTTACTATTCATTTGCCAATTGCTGGTTCCTGGCCGTGAATCTCCTACACAACCCATCTTTTATCAAGTACCGCCGCCGAGGCCGCCATTTCACGGCATCTGTTGTGACTCTTGGAAGCGTCAACTTTGACGTTCCATTGAAAAAATTTGAGACAAACTCAGAAGGAAGAACACTGTTCTTTCTTTATGGTTCACTTTTCTGGAGATCTGCTATAGTTTGGGGTAAAGGTCTCCCTCGTTTTTTACCACAGTATAATACAGTCTGTATCTGGGTATTGTTGTTGTCGTTTTTGGTCTTTTTTTGTATTTTAAATTTTTTTGAGTCAAAATGTTACTTCTCTAATAAAAGCTACTCTAAATTATGGGCTAAACTTTATTAAACACGTAGATTGTGGTAGAGAAGTGAGCAAGGAAACACACAAAGTACTTATTGGAAAACAATTTAAAATTGTGGATTTTTATTGCTGGCTTCGGAAATGGGAATTATATTATCTGGCAAACATGGAGAGGCAAATGGTAACATTTGCATTTTAAGACGAGTTTTTTTGTAAACCTATTTCTTTGTAAAAGATAATGGATTCTAAATATTCATTAATTTTCTTTGGTACATTTGAATTTGATGGCTTTTCGAAAGGTAATATATCAGTTATTGGAAAGTAATACATACAAAAAGAGCAAGCAGTTTACGTTAGGTCAGAAGCCAAGTATATAGGAGGGAAAAAAGAGAAAAAAAAATATTGCGGTTTGCCTAGGCGTTTTAAGCGGAGGTTTTTGGTTTATTTTTGTTGTTTTTTGTTTTTTGTTGTCTTTGTTTATTCTTTTTCCTTTAACTATTATGAAAGTAAGAAAAGTCAAAATTGGCGCACGATACCATATAATGTTATGAATTAATGAGGTCTGTAATTAGGGGAAAGACTTGGGAGGGGAGGTGTGGATTAGGAAGAGGAGCAAAGAACCAGCGGCAAGAAAGAATACGTAGTGACAGACAGCTGTGAGCATTACCCACACGAGTGCTTTGGTGAAAGCTAATTTCTTTCACACGTGCGAATACATTCATGTATAATTATTAGAATAAGCGCAATCCAACATCGTGAAGACTCTGATTTTTCTCAGAAAAAAATTAGCGGAAAGTGGGGTGGGAGTGAAATATTGGATTGGTGGGACTACCGGCGAAACCAGATTTCATTCCATTTTGTTTGCTCGTTTTTATCCGTGCGGGGATCCCGGCCGAATTCTTGCTGGCTCTCTGGTACAGATCTCCTCACCGGCATCCCAAGAGAGATCCCAACAGGTGTCCCGTGGGAATCTCGGCGGGTACTTGCGAAAATACCGGTGTACACTCCAGAGGTTGATAACATCGAGGAACTCTTCTTTTTTGTCTCATAATTAACCATTTCATTCTTTCACATATTGACGAAGACGGTACAATCGAGCAATCGTTTTTAACCCGTAACTGAGTGTTATCACTGAGTGTTATCACTGAGTGTTATCACTGAGTGTCATCACTGAGTGTTATCACTGAGTGTAATCACTGAGTGTAATCACTGAGTGTTATCACTGATTGTTATCACTGTGCGTTATCACCGTTTAATAAGGTTAACAACAAAAGACGAGAAAACAAAATTTTGTACCACAATTTATCATTCATTTTATTATCAAGCTTATTTTAAAAAATCGCTAAAAAACGTATCGAATAACATCAACAAAACGATTATGCAGCGTAAAAAACAGAACAATTAATTAGTATTCTAACAGCTAGACCTCTTGGTAATCACTAAGGAAATGATCTTCGTAATTTTCTTGCGTAATATTTGTCAGATACAAACAGTCCGGTGAAGAAGTTAATTTGCAATGCGTTGAGGACATTTGAACTCTAAATACTAACATTGATTTTGGGCGACAAACATAAAATTAAATTATACTTCAGAGAGAATTCGTCGTTTTATTCGAGTGGCTCCGCCCTAAGTAACCGTACCATACGACTTGAACAGGCCAATGGGACTCAGTCAAGGATGACCACAACCGCTTAATAGAGACCACCGCTGAAAAGTGGTGAAAGTGACAGAGCATAAGAGGGAAAAAATTCAGGAATTTTATAACCGACCGCTTAATACAGTTTCGACTATTCATTCCGAATAAGCCAATCAAGCCGACTTGAAGAGCTCTATTCACCAATGTGGTGTATATTAAAAAACCGCTATAAGTGTAAATGTTTCTTTTCAAGCCAGAATTGCGATAAACATCAAACCAACAGCCCACGCAAAAAGCACTATTCACCTGTGTGGTATATACTCAAAACCGCTTTAAGATGGGTAAATGGAGTAGGGCTATGGAGCACGAAGAGAAAGTCTAAGCAGACGAAAGAAGCCAATTAAGTCCAGCAATTCTTCAGGAAAATTCTTATCTTTACCTTCTAAAATCGTAGCTCAAAGATTCTCGAGAACCCACCTGTGATGCCACCCTTGGGAACACATAGATATTCACACTCCCATCCTGGGGAGATGAACGGAACCTTGAACTACCCCCACCCCCTTCCCATGGCTCTTTCGTAAATGATTGTTATATATGCTATCGTCAGCAGTGAACTCCTGCTAGAACATCTACGTTGTCGCAGTTTTTTAAATCTGGGGTGAAGTCAGAATATCAGGGCTTATTGACTTTTCGGATCCAGTACAAAGTCTTTAAAGAACGAAGGAAATTTATCCTTGCTCGCCTTTACCTCGGTGAATATCTCGCGTTAGCTTCATTAAGCATCTCAGATGGAACATAACAGGAATGCGTGGCCGTCTCTCCCAGGTTGATCCTTATTTCCAGGATTTTTCCACGGCTTGTTTTTCCCGGTTTTCCTTACTCCTTATAAACCAGCACTCTAAATTCGAGTTGCAAATGCCACCTTCTAAAACGTTTTTATTTCACATCTTGTATGTCACCCAGTCGAGGATCTCCATGAGGTTAACCGTTAGCCGTATGTGGGTCAAAAAACTAACTGTCAGGCGTAAAAATTGAACAATTCTAACCCTTAGTTGAGGAAAAATTAACTTTAAAAATCTTTCCCTCCTACAAGGTGTTATTTAGTGTTAGTCTGGGTTAACTGCAGCAGAAAAATGGCCACAATTTTAACCGTTAGCCATAAAAAGTTCTTATCGGTCGGCCCTCAGTTTAAAGAAAATTTCGGTTTTTTTTAACAGGCTGTTTTAGTTAAGTTTGCAATTGTGTAAAAAAAAAAAGCATCCATATTTTTCTACACTCGACGAACCATACCGACCTAGGGTACCTCTCATGATGAGGACGCTTTCTATAAACAGAATAAAGCACCATCTCCCAAAGTGAAAGGTAATTTCTTTTTTCTTGCCTCTTCAACGATATATGACTAAACATCATATCGCTTTACATGCTAAAAAAACGCGTCGCGTGACATCCCAAGGAACGGCTGCCAATGAAACTGGCAGAAATAAAATCTGAAAATATCGAAGTCTATATCTCACTTAATAACTCTATTCAAGGAAATGGGAAGAGGCTGAGCGAATAAGACATGGGTGCGCTCACTACTTCAAACGAAAAGATGTGACAAAACATCATATCTGTCGCGTAACGTGCTCAAGAAGTGCATCGCGTGACATCTTAAGAAATGGTTGCCAATGATCGATATTAGCAGTTATAGAGTCGAAGTAGTATCGAAGTTTATCTCTCATTCAGTAAACCTATATAAAGAAATGGGCAAAAGTTATTAAGCGAATACTACTTCAAACGACAAGAAATGGCTTATGCAGGTTGATGCAGATTTGTTATTGATTTCCTCTTCCATTCTAACAAAATACCAAACGACTTGTTTCATTGTTTGACATTTAAATGTTAGTTTATTGTACTTAGATAGTAAGTAAACAATCTAATCGGAGAAACTAAATAAATCATGTGGCTTCAACTTTCCAGCTCATTCTGAGCCTCCTTCAATACTTTGTAATCCATAACTAAAATTATGAAATAAAACCTCTCGTTTCGCCTTTGCATCGTTCTGCTTGTAAAAAATAACACAATTTATTGCATTTAAAATTAAAGGAGAAATCTCAGAAAATTAACTAACACAAAGACTAAATCCAAAATCCATTACGGTCAAAATCTGTCATTTTAAGTCCAGATAAACCAAATTCTGATTGGCAGAAACTAACTTTAAGTACCAATGACTGTTTACAAATCCTCTAAAAGTTAATCACAATTTCCATCTGACATAAACCAAAAGATAAACGAGCAATCGGACAACTAATTATTCTCTAATTTCCATGGAAATTCTCCACTCATGCACATGGCTAAAACAGCTTTACATCACTCATGAGACGAAAAGCGATTAAGAAAAATCTGTAAAAAAAACTGTGGAAAACGTTTTCAAGACGTTTCAACTTCCACTTAAACGTAACGCCTTAATCCTCTTAGCTGGTAATACTTAGATTAAAAATAACTTTTACATAGCTAGTCATGATAATTTCAAGACATCATATGAAAAAAAAAACAGTAGTTTCAGCAGGATATCAAATATCAAGCTCTTAAGAGCAGTTCAGACAAACAAAAAGTCAACTTTTGAATCAGTTCCCTTGTTGAACTTGACTTTGGCCGTCATTTGGTTCTTCCTGCTTTGAAAAGAAGACTCTTGACAAATATTTCATCGGTAGCTTACTGGTTTATGGTCCAAATATCTGCGTTAGGTATCCTAAAACTTCCTGGGATTCCAATGCTCACTGCCTTAACTGATAAATAAAAGAATCTAAGTTTAGGGAGGATAGTTGAGTTGCCATGAAATATTTCTTAGTACTCCAAATAATACATTGCACAACAGGATTGTTTTTAAAAAAATTTGCTTTTTTACTCCTATCAGGTTTCCAGAAAAGAATGTTACCATTGTAAACGTGTCCTCTTGATTCTACTGCATCTCAATTTGTCAGAGCAAAAGATTAATTCGTAACCCAACTGAAACATATAAGCAATAATTATGATTTAATGTAACTTTGCATTGAATAGAATGTGTAAACAGAATATTTACTTCCTTCAGCTTCGAAATATCCTTGAAATCCAGGTTGACGTCGTCACCAATGAGTACAAATGGTGCCCAGTAAATCACCTCCTTGAACTTTTCAATTTCTCTCATACACTTCATGGCCTGATTGAGAGCTTCACTTGCCTTCTTGCCTTTGGCAAGTGCATCGTAGAAGAAACTCATGAACTCCAGGGTTCCCTCGTCGCCAATCGCCCACAAGGTTACCACAACAGATCTGGCACCAGCACCCAAAAGTGCACGCGCCATGCCGACCACACCCTCGGCCATGACCTTTCCACGAGCAGTGTGACAGCAGCTAAGTACAACCAGACGTGCTCGCAACCCAGCTTCTATGACATCTTTCATCGTCAGTAGATAGTCTTTCTCTTGCGGCTGAAGGTTATCTCTTGTGGTGTTTGGTGCCAGGATAATTTCTCCTGTTTCCTTTTTACCGTGCGCTGCAATATGAACTAACGCCACTGATGATATTCGTTTTAACACTTCATGTTTTGTTGCCATTTCTCCAGTAAGGGGGGAAACATTGAGGATACGTTCGATCATCTTCACTTCTTTCCTTGCTCCTGGAAGTTGCTCCAAGAGTTCTCCCTCAGAGATGATGTGTTTGAAACATGGGTCGCCGACAAGTAATGCACTAGTCTTCATGTGAAAGTCAGCTGGACAGTCATGAATTAGTTGCAACGTCGTCAAAGAGGGAAGCACACGAATTCTGAAAGAATCACTTAGATATGATGAGTTGGAGTCCTGCAACGCTGCAAAAGGCACAAGGCAAAGTTGCCCCTCTGGAACGAATGTTATCTCGTTGCCTTCGATCAGGTCAGCGATAGGAGCGACGATGATGTCATGCAGCTTCTTTAAAGCACTTGATTGGGAGTGCCTCACATCAACTCGGATCACATCATCGGCCATTTTCTTTACTATCGGCGAATCACGCTGAAGATTTTCGATTTTAACAGTATCTCTTTCACGGATCTCCTTCAGAACAGTTTTGTTCAGCTGCTGGATGAAACATTCCAATTCATTCTCAAACTTATAATCATTGACGTGTACCTGTCTCATCTGGATGTTAGCTTCACTAAGGCGAACCCAGAAGTAAATGCAAGGTCCATTAATAGCTATGAAAACTGTGTTCAATGGAACCCAACTCAGAGAATCAAATGATGCGCTGTGCGTTGAAGAATCTTTAGGCTGATATCTTGTGTCCATCAGATCTCTCAGAGCTTGAGCACGTCCTTTCTCTGCGGCAAGAAGAGCCTTTACAACTTGACCTTGTTTGAGATTTATACGCCACAAACCTTTGTATGCACTTTGGTGCTGATTACGATAAGAAATCTTCCACCGATCGTTGAGTTGAAGACCTGCCCTGATATCATCATACAACTCTACACTCGAGTGATAATAGTCAAAGGCCCTCACAAGATTTCCTAGGCACTCAAAACTTCTTCCAAGAGAACGGAGTGAGCGCGCCTCTCCAGTCTTGTCTCCCAGTTCTTTGGATATTTCGAGGCGACGTTCAAAACACTCGATTGCCGTTTCCAATTCTCTTTGACGGAGATGATTCTGGCCGAGATGGCAATAACTCTTTCCCTCTCCGGCCTTGTCTCCCACTTCTTTAGCAATTTCTAGATGACGTTGATAGTACTCTACTGCTGTTTTGAACTGTCCTAGACTGTCATAAGCGTTGCCGAGACTGCCATAAAATTTTCCCTCTCCGGCCTTGTCTCCCACTTCTTTAGCAATTTCTAGACCACGTTGATGGTACTCGATTGCTGTTTTAAACTTTCGTAAACCTTGATAGGCGTTGCCGAGATTGCCATAACTTTTTCCCTCTCCGGCCTTGTCTCCCACTTCTTTATCAATTTCTAGACCACGTTGATGGTACTCGATGGCTGTTTTGAATTCTCCTAGATGGTCATAAGTGATGCCGAGATTACAATAACTTCTTCCCTCTCCGGCCTTGTTTCCCACTTCTTTAGCAATTTCTAGATCACGTTGATGGTACTTTATGGCTGTTTTGAACTCTCCTAGACAGTCATAAGCGATGCCGAGATTGCCATAACTTTTTCCCTCTCCGGCCTTGGCACCCACTTCTTTAGCAATTTCTAGATCACACTGATGGTACTTGATGGCTGTTTTGAACGCTCCTAAACCTTGATAAGCGTTGCCGAGATTGCCATAACTTATTCCCTCTCCGGCCTTGTCTCCCACTTCTTTAGCAATTTCTAGATCACGTTGATAGTACTTGATGGCTGTTTTGAACTCTCCTAGACCTTCATAAGCGATGCCAAGATTGCAATAACTTTTTCCCTCTTCGGCCCTGTCTCCCACTTCTTTAGCAATTTCTAGGTGACGTTGATGGTACTCCATGGCTGTTTTGAACTCTCCTAAACCTTGATAAGCGTTGCCGAGATTGCAATAGCTTCTTCCCTCTCCGGCCTTGTCTCCCACTTCTTTAGCAATTTCTAGGTGACGTTGATGGTACTCCATGGCTGTTTTGAACTCTCCTAAACCTTGATAAGCGTTGCCGAGATTGCAATAGCTTCTTCCCTCTCCGGCCTTGTTTCCCACTTCTTTTGCAATTTCTAGATCACGTTGATGGTAGGTGATGGCTGTTTTGAACTCTCCTAGACCGTCATAAGCGATGCCAAGATTGCCATAGCTTCTCCCCTCTCCGGCCTTGTCTCCCACTCTTTTAGCAATTTCTAGGTGACGTTGATGGTACTTCATGGCTGTTTTGAACTCTCCTAGACAGTCATAAGCGATGCCAAGATTGCAATAGCCTCTTCCCTCTCCGGCCTTGTCTCCCACTTCTTTAGCAATTTCTAGATCACGTTGATGGTAGGTGATGGCTGTTTTGAACTGTCCTTGGCCTTGATAAGCGTTGCCTAGGCACTCAAAACTTCTTCGAAGAAAACGGAGTGAGCACGCCTCTCCAGTCTTGTCTCCCAGTTCTTTGGATATTTCGAGGCGACGTTCAAAACACTCGATTGCCGTTTTCAACTCTCTTTGACGGAGATGATTCTGGCCGAGATGGCAATAACTGGTTCCCTCTCCGGCCTTGTCTCCCACTTCTTTAGCAATATCTAGACCACGTTGATGGTAGGTGATGGCTGTTTTGAACTTTCGTAAACCTTGATAGGCGTTGCCGAGATTGCCATAACTTTTTCCCTCTCCGGCCTTGTCTCCCATTACTTTAGCAATTTCTAGACTACGTTGATGGTACTCGATGGCTGTTTTGAATTCTCCTAGATGGTCATAAGCGATGCCGAGATTGCAATAACTTCTTCCCTCTGCGGCCTTGTCTTCCATTTCTTTAGCAATTTCTAGGTGACGTTGATGGTACTTCATGGCTGTTTTGAACTCTCCTAGACAGTCATAAGCGATGCCAAGATTGCAATAGCCTCTTCCCTCTCCGGCCTTGTCTCCCACTTCTTTAGCAATTTCTAGATCACGTTGATGGTAGGTGATGGCTGTTTTGAACTGTCCTTGGCCTTGATAAGCGTTGCCTAGGCACTCAAAACTTCTTCGAAGAAAACGGAGTGAGCACGCCTCTCCAGTCTTGTCTCCCAGTTCTTTGGATATTTCGAGGCGACGTTCAAAACACTCGATTGCCGTTTTCAACTCTCTTTGACGGAGATGATTCTGGCCGAGATGGCAATAACTGGTTCCCTCTCCGGCCTTGTCTCCCACTTCTTTAGCAATTTCTAGACCACGTTGATGGTAGGTGATGGCTGTTTTGAACTTTCGTAAACCTTGATAGGCGTTGCCGAGATTGCCATAACTTTTTCCCTCTCCGGCCTTGTCTCCCATTTCTTTAGCAATTTCTAGACTACGTTGATGGTACTCGATGGCTGTTTTGAATTCTCCTAGATGGTCATAAGCGATGCCGAGATTGCAATAACTTCTTCCCTCTGCGGCCTTGTCTCCCACTTCTTTAGCAATTTCTAGGTGACGTTGATGGTACTTCATGGCTGTTTTGAACTCTCCTAGACAGTCATAAGCGATGCCAAGATTGCAATAGCCTCTTCCCTCTCCGGCCTTGTCTCCCACTTCTTTAGCAATTTCTAGATCACGTTGATGGTACTTGATGGCTGTTTTGAACGCTCCTAAACCTTGATAAGCGTTGCCGAGATTGCCATAACTTACTCCCTCTCCGGCCTTGTCTCCCACTTCTTTTGCAATTTCTAGATCACGTTGATAGTACTTGATGGCTGTTTTGAACTCTCCTAGACCTTCATAAGCGATGCCAAGATTGCAATAACTTTTTCCCTCTTCGGCCCTGTCTCCCACTTCTTTAGCAATTTCTAGGTGACGTTGATGGTACTTCATGGCTGTTTTGAACTCTCTTAGACCTTGATAAGCGATGCCAAGATTGCAATAGCTTCTTCCCTCTCCGGCCTTGTCTCCGACTTCTTTAGCAATTTCTAGGTGACGTTGATGGTACTTCATGGCTGTTTTGAACTCTCCTAAACCTTGATAAGCGTTGCCGAGATTGCAATAGCTTCTTCCCTCTCCGGCCTTGTCTCCCACTTCTTTAGCAATTTCTGGGTGACGTTGATGGTACTTCATGGCTGTTTTGAACTCTCCTAGACCTTGATAAGCGATGCCAAGATTGCAATAGCCTCTTCCCTCTCTGGCCTTGTTTCCCACTTCTTTTGCAATTTCTAGATCACGTTGATGGTAGGTGATGGCTGTTTTGAACTGTCCTTGGCCTTGATAAGCGTTGCCGAGATCGCAAAAACTGTTTGCTATGACTTTCAGTTCAACATTAGTTTTCCTTACTAATTGAAGTAGACGTTGGTTGTTGCTTTCAATCTTAAAACGTGTCAAGGGTAGATAAATCGTGAGCGGATTTTCGAAAATGCAGTGGATATGTGTATTTTAAAAATAAAGAGAGTATTGGATAGAACCTTAGAAATGGAATGATAATTCGTATGTGAGTTTCTTGTAGAGTTTTGGTTTCAAGTTATTCGCGAATGCTTTATCAGTTCAAGTTCGGTCGTCATGGTGATGCTCAGAAAAATGAGGGGCATGCAGCACAAACTCTAGGAATTAGTTAAAATGGCCTTTTCTTTTAAGTTGAGTTTCACGGAATAATCGAAAAAAACTCTTTAGGAATAATTTAGCTTTTTAAACTGCTCAGTGCAGTAAAAGAGAATATCGCATGCATTATGTGTAGAAGAATCTGTCTGGAACGTATTGATTTTCCTGGAAATATTAGTTGTATTGCATCTCGTATCATGTTTGAAACATTCGTTAAAAGATACGGCCAATCCCATATGCAACCAGCTCCTCGCTTCTTTATACAAGCAAAGTTCGACACAAGCTCTGGCTCCTGAAAAGGAGAGAATGATTGGTCGTGCGAGGTAATTAATCTCTGTTAAAGTATAAAAGTATTAATTAAAAGGACTTAATTTGTCATTTAGCTGGGAACAAAAATGTAATAAGGAAATTTGAACTCGTGGAAAAACTGAAAAGGAACAATAAGGAGCTAGCGCAAAGCAGCTACCAATTAAGCTTGAATTGCAACGATCATTTTAATGTGCTCTTAAGCGCTTTTCAGCACTTTTCGGTAAGTTTTCGGGCAGACTCTATTGAGCAGTTTACAACTTTTGAAAGGCAAATTTTCAGGTGCCTCCTGGCCGGGTTTAGTAGCGTCCCCTGCTAAGAGTGACCGAGAAGATGCAGGAAACGGGGCTTACGGTTTTCCGTCCATTTCCGGGAAAAGAATTTAAAACCATTTGCAGATGTCATAGCTTAGGCGGCAGCACATTCTCCTCAGATATTTTAAGGCTCTGAGTGTTGGTCCAGTCTAGGGCTTGAACCCTCGGCGCTCTAAAACGTGCACTAACCAGGCGGCGGTATTTGAGAGCTTATTGAAATTTTGTTATGCTTTTCATCACATAACAGATATTAACACACCAGATACAATTCACACTTAGGGTGCAGTCACGTGCCACAACCAAACAAAAACCCCTTTTGACGAAATCATAGAAAAGAATGTTAAACGCTTATGATTGAAAACCCCACCTTTCTCAATAGCTTTGATTAAAGTGGGTTCCAATTGAACAGCAACTGTTGCATCATCGAGACATTCCTCGTAGTTTGCTGTGAAATTCAAGAAATAAGGTTTCAAAAGTGGTCATCATATGCAATTGCAGCAAAGAAGTCTGAAAAATTACAATTGCATAAATTGCAGCCATTTACGAGGATCATGTCTTTGCTTAATTTTGATTTGCTAAAGGGTGATATTTCTTTCCATGCTTCTTTTCTGCATTTGCTCTAATGTTTCCTTTTCTTGATGCAGATGATGTATTCCGTTATCTTGTAACGCTGCATGAGAGATTTATATATTTAGAAATCAAATTGTTACCCAAACGGAAATGAGCTGCTGCCCTGTTGCTGTAAAGCTTGGCGTTCAGCCCTTTATTTTTGCAGTTCACTTGAAGTCCTTCCGTGTAGGAGATTATCGCGTTATTAGCTTCTCCTTGTCTGTATTCTTTGTTACCTTTCTCCAAACATACTTCCGCTATCCCTGAAAACACACCGTTTTAGTGTTAATAATATAGTAATGAGTTATACGATCGAAAAATCAGAAAATTTTAATATTTGTACGTTTTCTTTAAGTGAAATGTGCAAGCTGTTGGGAGTCTGGGCTGTAGCTTGGCTATTATTAGTTCAAGTTTCTCGGTTTACATTTAGGTCGGGAGGCTTTCAAAACCCCTTTTACACCTGGCTTACGTCTTCCAAAATATCACAAGTTTCACCGGGAGATCCTAATTGAACCCAACTTTGTTTATAATCGCCCTTCAGGAGAGTTGATCTGTGCACTTTGTTTGTTTTAAAATATGGAAGTTTTTAAGAGTTTTAGCTGTAGCTTGGCTCTAACCAGATGAAGTCTGTTCGGTTTACATTTAGGTCGAGAGACTCTCCAAAAAACCCTTTTACACCTTGGTTACGTTTTATATATAATATGATATATAACCGCATGAGTTATTGAGAAAAAATACATAAGGCAAAGCGAAGCCAGGACCGAAAACGTCGTGCTGAGAGTAACATGGGTTCGTAGTTTGCCCATCCTTCAGAAAAGCGCGTCTTTCTTTTTTTTATTATCACTTGGTTTTTCCCATACATGTAATTGTCTATTGAGAACATACTCGATCATACTTGAAAGTACCATTTCAAGTGCAAAAGGAAAATACTTTTACCGCGCAAATATTGTTCATTTTAGGTGCAAATTGTAGATACATCGATAATCTACAAAACATTGTGCGCTGATTTACAAGTAAGCTCTTCTGAAACTCAAAATTCAATTTTGGCCCGTTCTTTTTCAATTTAGGGCCTTTCAAAGCGAAGTCGCGTTTGCCTATAAAAAAAAAAAAAAAACACTGATGTCTACGCTTTCTGCTCGATCGGATTGAGCAATAAACTGTTTTTTCCATCTTTTTTCCATTTTCTAGTAACAAAGTTTGAAATTTGAAGAAACGATCTTCTGCTTTTTCAAAACTTATTCACAGAACATACGCAAATTTTGATGTATGTGTGACAGAAACTTCACTGGGGCGTCTTTTAAAAAATCTTGTTTCACCTGGTGTTCTTACCTCCTAAAGGGTCATTGTGTACATTCAATTTAGCGTCACTTGACGTAACTTGACTTTCCTCTGTTGCTGAAATTACAGAGAAGATATTTCAACTTAGTTAGTGATCACAACTATGTGAAATTACAATTGTGCACCAGAATTAAGATAAACTTAATAAACACACAGTACAAAATCACCATAACTAAGTCTTTCCCTGTTGCTTTTTCTCACCTGTGGCTGGAAACTCATTTTTCACCTCCAGTTCTTCTCCCGTTGTTGGGAGGTTGCTTTCTGCCATAGCTAGAAATAAAATTGAATCGATTTTACTGCGCTGCATGGTTAAAAATGAATAGAGGAGACTCGGGTGAAAGTAACCTAAAGAAAACATTGTATACTCTATCATAAAGGGAGAATGAGAATCTCAAAGCTTCCTCCGTCACGCTATTGTGATTGCGTGACAGTTCTAGTCAAGTTCCGCGGGTTGTCATGTTCGTTTTTGATTCGTTTGTTTGTTTGTTTGATTGTTTGTTTTCGTAGTTTCATCTGATGAAACGTCGTTCAAGGCTGTCCCTTATCAAAATTCGTGAGTTGCAATGCACAACCTAGTTGTATCCGGTAGGCACGGATAAGCATGGATCAAAAATTATGTAATAAAAGACTCTTTCTCTTATTCCTTCACCTTAACGCCCATGGGGCCGGGAGAATTTGCGAAACTTTTTTAAACCAGAAGCGCCTTCGAGGGTTTGCGTAATCGTCGCGAATTCTACCAACACCTTGAGAGCCTATTGCGTGAAGAGACACGTTTATGCACTCGTGAAAGCTAGTGTAAGTTCTGCTCTTCTTCAAAGCGCATGTACATTTCTCTCAAAGTTATCGAAAATTTCTGGACATAGTCTTATTTTGAAAAAATTGGTAAGTTCTAGCAAAGAAAATAAAACATTAATTTTTTTTTGAAGGAGTCACAAAATTTTGAATAACTGGAAGTAGCAGGCCCTTTTCTAGATTATTTTGGAACCCGATTTGTTCATTTCGAATTCGAAAGGAGCGCTGAATACGAGATTATTTTGAGGGACTGGAGAAGATGGCACTGGAAAGTGTCCTATTCATCAAAACTCTTGTTATCAAGAAACTTCAGCTACAACAAATTGAAAGCCAAGCGCAACACACAGACTCCTCCATAGTTTAATCTTGCGGCGTACGAAGAAAGACTAAATGAGCACAATGTTTGCGTGTTTACATCGTGCGCTGGAAGATAAAACTGTTGGCTCAGTAAATGCTGGTACATTTACAGCGTGCGGTGAAGATGTCACGTTTTGGAAATTGAAAAAATTCTGATATTTCACCGACAACCATATTACCGTTATTATTACGATATCTAAAGAAACGTAGGGATTGCGTATTTTTTTTTTCAACCTCGAGCTTTGCTTCAAACTTCACTTGTTTTCGAGAGATATTGGCTGGTTTTGATTTTGATGAGAGCTATAGTTATATACAGCACGTTATCTGGCTTTATTACATCCTCATCATCCGCTTCTGCCGCATAATCATCACGCACAGTTAAACCTTTAACTCCTGTGATCTAACTGTTAATTCTCCCCTCTAGCTGTTACATATTTCATTTCAAAGTAGATACAGAAATTTGGTGTTATCTACCTGATAAAACTTTGAGTATTCTGATTATTTGTTTGCTGGATAACGTAATGATATTACAGGGACAACTGAGTTACAAGTTATATCACTTCTAGGAGTTTAAGGCTTAGGGAAATTGCATCGCGTGCAGACTATTAAACCACGAGTTAAATAAGAGAAACCATTGAAATGTCTTCACATCTGATAACAATAAACCGGGAAAATTCGACTGAAATTAAATTTGATTGTTGTCAGCCGCAAGAAAAATAAGATTGCGATCTTTCATTATAAATAACATGAACTCTATAGCTCTAATCAGTTGCAGAATGAAAACTGATTTGTACCTGCTAAGCTGTTATCCTCTGAATCTCTCTATTCTCCAAACGATGTCATTTGTTAATTCTACATGCCTGAAAATATCAAGAATAATATTTTGCTTTACAACAATTTCGACGAAAAAATGAAGGTAACATATTCACGAGTTTGAAAGATCTAACCTCCTCTATTGCCCAGTTTCGTGATCAAATTGTTGTTCTTCTTTAAGAAAGTTTTTGCGCCTGTTTTTTTGTTTGTTTTTTTAAAATTCTTGTTATGGTTATTACTTGTTTACATGTTTCTCCATGGCGATTAATTAATTCTGTGATTTAAATTTAGCTCATTTTCTTTTAGAGCAAAACACTCGCAATCCGCAAAACCCCTTTTCTCCTCAGAGCAGGACATGTTACGCTCTGCCATAACTGAATCGATAAGGATGAATTCACACCGTGAGTTATATTGTACCAATGCAATTTCTCTTCAAGTGATCAACTCGATATATCCCTCGTTCAATATGATACACATTTGTTTTTGGTCATCTTCCCATTAGCGTTACAGTTCTCTCAAATTTTCATTTTCCGATTTCACCGTGACAACTTCATAAAGTTTCTAAAAATAATAACGGTAAGCTTTTTTCTTGTAATTAACTCCCGCCAATTCTGCACTTAATATTTTTGCAAACAAAAGCGTAGGCGTCCATTGAAATCACCAGAGGGAGATACAAAGCTAAAGAAATCACATCAATAAAATGTATTCTTTATATATACTTTTTTTTCAATTTTCATGTCTTTCGATTATAATATGCTACAAATTTCTTCATTATCTTTCCTCACCTGAAGGGTACTTGCAATAAAGTAACTCCAATAAAGTTCTTTTTCAAGAAAAATACTTTACTTCTCGTTGTATCTAGAGAAAAGCATATTTAAATCGTTTTGCGTGCTATGAAGAATTAAAGCGAATACCATAAGTACTCTTCTTAAAGAAATATCCGAGGAAGATATTAAAAATATTTTAAATCTATGTACTCCACGCATCTTTGTGTATGGAAACCCTCAGTGTATCTTAAAGGAATTTTACGAATAAATTGTTACTGCACCAGTTTTCTTTAAGTTGGAAGAGAAATCTGAGGCCCTAGCTCTCTGTCTCTTTGAGCTCCAGAATTGTCTGCTGAGTTTGGATGCAGTAAGCGAGACCATAAACAAATGTATTATAGTTCATGCAGGCAAGTGACACACTTGATACTGGAATCAGAAATGCTGCAGCTTCATAGATCCCTCATGAGAAGATAAATAAGCTACCTCAAGGTCTGGTATGTTTATCTACAAGTCAGCATTGATATCTAATCTGTCGTTTAACCTGATCTAGCGGGTAGGGTTTTTTTTTTTCGGTCGCGATTAAAAATGATTTTTTCCTTTGTCACGAAAGAGCTTAAAATTTATTTCCCGTCATTATGCATTCGACATTGATGATCTTTGCAGTATGCAGGATGATCCTTTATGTATCCATTGTATGTCATGGCTCATTAACGAGAAATATATAGCTATGTGGGTGAACTTCAGATCGCAAAATCCGATGGTCTAAGATTCGATCCTGCGTTCGTGACGAGTAAACAAGATCAATATTTCTTTCATTCTTTTGTCTCATATTTCGAATTATTACTATTTGTATCTTTAGTCAATAACCGTTTATCTCATTCACTGCATTAGGTCTCTATTAACTTATTCTGTCCTCACCTTAACTCCTGTGAAAATGTGATTTGCCCCACAAGTGTGTAACAAAACGGTGCACTTGGTAACACCAGCGGTATTGAAGAAGCTGAATATGAGCTCACCGAACTCGAAACAGAAAATCGTGTATCATTGTTTATTTCGTGATCCATGATTCTATTTTGCAGCTATGCTGTTTCACTATTTATACGTCAAGTTTGAACAGAGCCTCATACTACATTTTTTAACTTTTCATTTCCATTAATCCGGAGCTCCTTTGTCTTTAAGTCCATATTAGAAACCATGGCCAAACTATAGGCTTTGCGCATGCGCCGCGAATCAAAGCGGAAAAAAAAACCAAAACAAAAAAACTCGCTCTTGAACTTACAGTAAGCACGTGGAACTCGGGTGAGTAAGAGATGTGGGTTATTCACTTATTATATAACGAAAACTAACGAGACCTCATGTGTTACCTAGGTTTTTTTTGCATCACAAAAGAAACACAAACCGAACGCATAGTGAAGGAAATTTCCTTATTAATGATAAGGGCGACTTGTCGGCTTAGAAACTTCACAAGTTTTGTTGGAAAAGTTGACCAATTGAGCTGTAATTTACGTCACTAACTCAGTTGATAATAATAAATTAACTACAGTGGAAAGTCAGTTTAGTAAGACAGAAGAATGAATGAAGCATCTTTAATAATATCAAAGTCATTCCAAATGTTACAGAAATTTGACAACCTGTCAGAAGGCCATCCATGGTTTTATTGCTCAGTGACTGAGAAATGTGTTCTTCCAAGGTCTTTTTGCTCCGTGTATCACTGGCATTCATTTCAGTGAAGGTAAAACCAAGCTCTTCACAAACAAGTGTTGCTGTTGTGGTTTTACCAACTCCTGGGGAACCGCACAGAAGAGCTGCCTTTAAGGACGACCCATCTTGGTCTTTGTTGAAAAAGAAAGCTGTGCAAAATAAAAATGTTTAAAACTGTGATTCCATTACTAACATACTAACTGCATGTATAAGTGACTGTCGAGTGAAATAAATTCATCAAAGTTCATAAGTTACAGCTGTTTAAAAAAATGTATCTCTGAATGTGGGAATTAGGAAACATGTATATATGTCATCAGTAAGTTGTACAAATGCACCTGGATGCACCCAAGAGAGATTATATTCACTAAGTATAATCACCGCACAATACATGTAGGATGCTCACTGGTGAGGAAATTTAAGGCATACAGCTGAAGTATGAATTAAATTTACTGTGAAGTTATGCTCTTGTGCTAATTGTTGGAGAGGTTTGAAACACCCACCTTTCAGTGCAGGTGATGATGATAGTGTTTGTGTTGTTGGAGATGACACAGATCTTTCACTCAGTTGTGACAAATCCCCTTCAGACTGATCTTTTCTCTGGCTGAGGGACTCCACTGGATCAGCTTTCTCCTTCTTTGTCTTCTTGTGCACACTTAGTGGTTCATAGCTGGTCTTATTGCCTGGTTTTGTTCTGACAAGCTCAAACAGACCGTCTTCATCTATTTGTGATGTTCCACATTGCCTTAGCCTTAACAAAGAAACCATAGTTTCCTTGTCCAGTAATGTTTAGCTGTTCAATGAAGTAGAGACAACCTTAAATCAGTTAAAGGGTCTCTAAACAAAGCAATGTTTAATGACCTCCTCAGCAAGAAATAAAAGCTTATGCCTATGAACAAGAACAGCTCTTTCAGAAGCCAACAAACTTGTAAAAGAAATAATTAATTTCTTCCCTAACTTGTAAATTTTTCAGTTCTTATTAGTTTGCTACACAGACTTATGAATTGTTCATTAATTGAGTTAATTTATGCAAATTTGTGGCAAGTTTCCCTAGTATTTTTGCAGAAAGCCGCAGCCCAGATTTGTTACAAAAATTTAAGGAAAAAGGTGCAACCTATATGTTGGTGTTCATGTTTTTGTTTTTGTTTTTTCCTTTTTTGATTTGTGTATTACAATGTACCTTAGAAAGTTTATGCTCTCCAGGATCCCGTCCCACAACGACATAACTTGTTTTCTTGCTAACTGATTGGGTAACTTTTCTACCATATCTTTGAATCAACTGCTTACAAGTGAGGGTTAAAGTTGAATTAGGGGAGGGGTAGGTGGGCAGTTTCTCAGATACTTACATTGAACCAACATTTGAACAACAACTGAGAGTAAAAGGATAAAATACATTTTTTTGTTTAACCCTTTAACTCCCATGAGTGACCAAGACAGAACTTCTCCTTACAATATCAATACAATATCATGCAGACAAGTGATGAGAATAAATAATCAAGCAGGGGATTATTAGTTGATCCAAGACCAAATTCTCCAAACTAACATTACAAGAATTGTATGACAGACAGTAAGGAGAATTACTATTGACATCTTGGAAGTAAAAGGGTTAATCAAAGCATGCATTTTACAATTTTTTCATGTAAACTGTATCTGCAGATTTTCCAAATAAGCCTTAATTCTAATAATCTTCATTTTCCTTTGTCTTGCATCTCTCATTAAAATTTGAAAGGATGGAAAACAAACCATAAAGAGCTTGGTCTCTGAAACCTACCTGAGGGATTTCCTTTAAACCAAGTGTCCTAGGATTATCTCTTGCCATAAAACCATGGTAGCCGAATTTTTTCTTTTCCAATGAGGGTGGAACTTCAACCACTTCCTCTGATTTTGACACCTTTTGGTGTTCCTTGGGTTGGAGTTTCCTAACTGAGATCTTTTTTTCCTTTTTTGGAGTAACAGTTTTCTTTGGACTTGGTTTTGAGTCTCCAACTGGAGTTTCTGGAACTGTAGCAGCTTTGGCAGCCAGTTTGCTAAAAAGAGTTGTCTTTGGTACTTCCTGAAAAGTTCAAGGATAAAATTTGAAGTGAATAAAAGTTACATGTATATCAAACATACTAACCGAAAAGAGTTGTCCTCACAAGGCAAGAGTTGTCCCAAATAGGAATGTTGATAGTGAAAGACACTGCTGCTTTGAAAAATGGAGGCAAAGTGGCAGCATCTTCCTGGATTGTCAAAGTTAAAATCACCAAGAATGTACCTAACGTTTTGTCACCAAAGTTACTGTTTAGTGTAAATTCTACGTACAGTACTGGTTGTATTTTGAGTGGTTATAGTATTGAAAGTAATGTTTTGTTGCAAGTATTGTTAGCAACGTGCATCTGAGTAAAAACCATCTAATTTCATAGTAGGACAGGTTTACATATACAACTGACATGTGCCACCAGTTTTACAAGTTTGAGTAAGCTTTTGGATTTTACACAAAGCCAAATTTAGTCATAAAATGTTATTGTTTCATCTTCAAGTACCTTATTCAAGTGCTTAAAGACACATACCATACACATGCAAGGAGAAATTAGATGCTAGTCACTCTTAGGGGTCAAAGGTTAAATGTATCAGCATAAGGGCAGTTTCCCATGACAGATCTAACGTTCTCAATGCTTGATGGGAGAGAGGATAGACAAACAGACAGACAAACAAACAGACAAACAACATTAACCTGGACAATTTTTAAGAAGCCAGATGCTTCTCCAGAGCAATTTCTTACGTTCTAAAATATCACCATGGTTTGGTACTGAAATATCAAATATAATAATAAAGAGCGATGCATGTTACCTCTCATTAACATGCTGGACCTCTTTAGAAGCTGGCTTTTCTGTTTGTTCAAGAGACTTTTTTAATTTCTATGACACAACTTCTTCCTCATCTGTAGAAACCACATCAAAATACAATTAAAGCATCATAATATCAAAATTTTATTTAAGGCACAGTGATCTAATGGTAAGTGTGCTCAACCCTGGATCAAGTGGATGGCTTTTTTTTCTTTGGCAAGCTAATACATAGGCAAGGTTAAAGGTCAGGTGATGTAAAAAAAACCTGACCTCATTTTACCTCAAGCTGACCTGACACTAAATTAATTATTTTCCCAATTCAGCCCTCCCACTCCGTCAATAAGGAGAGTCCCCTAAACTCTTTTGTAGAACTCAGTCATGTAAAAATAACTATATTGTCTTTTCATGCATCATGAAAAATATCCAAAATTCTTTCACATTCACATGAAATTCAAAAAAAGAGAATTAAGCCAAATTCACAAATTAAAATTTTCACTCTTTCTCACCTGTTTATAAAGCTGTTAATCCTACAAGTTTGGCTCTTTCAAATAACCTGAAATTCATCAGGGAAACAAAATGGTTTGTCAATCACATTTAATTCATAATTCTTCATTCATGGGTCGCGTTTAAATAAAGAAAAAACTGTTCAGATGGAAATGGAAGGATTATGTCATCTTTAATCAAAATTCATGAAAAAAAAATTGAAATCATGATTCCCTGCAAACAAAAAATAATAATTATTTACTTCTTGTAAAAAGTATAGGTACCCTCAATAATTAGACATAATTTCTTTACCTGAGTTCAAGCTGATTGGTCAATATTCTACTTTTCTTAGCTTTTGAACTCTCCTCCTTCTTTACTGATGTGGTTTTTCTAAAAGAGACATGAATGAAAGAGAACCAGGTTCTGAATACACCCTGACATCAGTATGTATATTCTCCATACTGTTCCCTATACATTTTCTGAGGCAATTACAAGGATAATTTTTTAAAATAATCAAGAGCTTTTATAGTTAGTGATCATTTCCTTGACTCTTGATTCAGGGGTGATATTAGGGTCCAAAAGTTTAACCCTTTAACTCCTAAGATCTGATTGTTATTTCTCCCCTCTAGCTGCTACACGTCTCCTTCTAAATTAGTCATGAGAGCTTGGCACTAGGTCAAGATAGCAGCTTCTAATTGATAAGTTTAAATATTCTCATTACCTGTTTGCTGAATAATGTGTAGACATCATAAGGAGAGGTTTCATGCTAATCACTTCTGGGAGTTAAAGGATTTAAACTACCGCTGCATGAAAGGGAACAAAATTCAAGAAACAAATCACATAACTGATTTTTGGAGGAAGAGGATCTTCATCAGAATCTAACAGAGATGTAAGATTAATTTAGAAATAGGGTCAGGACATCATTGAGATGTTGTACATATCACTATGTGAATCTTTTTACACCCTAATTTATTTAGCCTCACCTAATTATCTCAGGCAGGGAGACCACTACAGCTTTAGCCAATAAGAGTGGATGTGCCAGACCACATCACAGTAATCTTGTGAGTGGGTTCTTTAATGTCCCCTGCCTAACCAAATTGACTAATTAATAGAAGCAGGAGACGGGACTTACGGTTTATTCATCCTTATCCAAGAAGACTAGAATGTCTTTCCATTTCTTGACATTATAGAAAGGTAGCACATTCTCCTCAGTTATTTTAAGACCTTGAGTGTTGGTCCAGTCTGGGCTCGAACCCTCGACCTCCTGCACAATAGTCCAGTGCTCTAACCAATTGAGCCAACCGGGAGGCTGTTTCTGTAATAATGCAAATTACATTCAGAATTGACAAGGACACTGTACAGCACAGTACACCATTAAAACAAAAACAGAGGTGTAATAGTTTGTGTAGAGTCTCAACATCTGTTCCTTTTGAAACTGTTCATGTTCACCCTAAAACATTACCAGAGTCAATGTTGTTTTTTTCTTTCTTCTTCCTCTTCTGATTTTCTTTTGGTTTTTGTTTTCAGGCAATGTCATCACCTTCACTGCTTGATAAACTCTGCCCAGAAAATCAACAAATACATATTTTTATTCACACAAATGTGAGATAAATTCACTTCTTTGGACCTAACAATAACAACTGGATAAGATCAAGGGGGAGGGGGGGGTGTTGTTCCTCAGAGCACAACTTTCTTACAAATCATTTTCTTCCACCTCAGAAAATCAAAAGACACCAGGCTTGTGGAAAACATGGCTTGGGTTAAGTGAAGTCTCAATGCTTCTTTATCAGTCATCTTTCAAGTTAATCAACAATTTCACTTTCCCTTCAGTCTGAATAAATGAAAATTAACCAGCACTTGTCAAAATTGTGAAATAAGCATTAGTATTACATACTGCAACTGCTCTGCAGACTAAAAATAAACTGCAGTTTGAACAAATTTGCAGGGAATGCTAATGTCCAAGATATTTCAAACTTGAGTGAAATTTAGGTGGCAGTGTATCACATCATGCTGTTTAGCTGTTTAACCCTTAAACTCCCAGATGTGATTAACATGTAAATTCTCTCAAGACTATACATACAATGTCCAACAAAAGGGTTGTGAAAAAAATAAAAAATAAATTTTTCGAATTCCCTGATAACACAAATAAATTTATCTCTCAAATGCTACATAATCCATTTCTTACCTTGCTTTTCGTTCGGCTCTTTCCTACATTATGTTTCGATAATGACTTCGCAGTAGAATCTTTGCCGCGCTAATTTTCTACTTTCGAAGTGCCTTGTTTCGCCGCCTTTCCAGCAGAGCTAAAGAACGATCGAGTATCCTGTAAAAAATATGTAACTATAATTAAAACACCGGTTAAAAGACTGCCGCTGAGAACTAAAAGGACTCACGAACCATTTTAGTATAATGACACGTTCACATTACTCTCCTACGGTCAGCATTAGATTCCATCCATCAAAACCACCTCTGTCGAGAGGGACTGAGATGGAATATTTAATGACTTGCAAAACATAACCGAAGATTCTCGGAAATCCGCAAGTGATGTAGCCGAACAAAAGCTGTAAATCCCATGATTCTTGAGGAACAAACAGAAACAGCATAGCGAGAATTTTAAGTCGCGAAGCATTGATGGTAGACATGCAGATAATTTAGGATACGTAAATTCTGTTGATGAGGCGCTTTAACTTATTGCGGAATTTGAAACAGGATTGACGACGAAGTTTTCTTTCTTTAAAGCTGTCAAAGGTTTCGGGAACATATATTTATATATATTTGATATAGCTCTTTAGCATTACAAAAATTTGCTATCGCTATTGTGCATTCTCACTAGTTTGTCTAGTTCAAGTCCTCTGGCATGGCTTGGATGATACCACAATCGTGGAATCATTCGGGTTAATTTAATGCTTACACCTCCTTCCTCGGACAGAAGTCACAAAATACTGGGGGAAGATGCATGAGATATTTAAGGAGCAAAAATTCGTTTTTTACTGGTGTGCCTTTCCTAATTTTGGGAAGGAAAGTGTTCAATTGCCAGCACGGCATAGATTGAACAGCTGGAGAGAAAAGGAAACGAAAAGATACAGAAGAAGTACTGTATATAATAATTTCTTTTTATCCTCAACCTTCGTGTTTCTGTCAACTATGGCTTGCTAATTTGAAAGGTCAAATACATGAATGGGTCATATGACATTGATCTCAGAATACTTTTATGACAAACGTGATAACAGTTCAATCTTGGCTAAATTGAAGATGGTTTAGAAGTTAACAATTGTAAGAACTTTTCACTAACATATGCTGCTGACAAAGGAGAAAATATATGCAATTCTGCATTTTTTGCATTCTATCAAGCAATCATATGTTTGCTCCTTATCACGCTATGACACTTCCGTTTTGTCACATTCCAAAAAATAACTTGAGAAATACACTGTCACTCATCTTACACTGTTATATTTACCTATTACAGAAGGCTGGAAACAAAGATTTTGTTTTCAAGAAAATAAGATTTCTTGTCCAAGACACAAGGAAGTTTGACTGCGAAGCACAGATAAAAATGCGAGAAATTTTATTTTTTTCAGAGAACAAGGTAGTTCTACTCATGTATAAACAGAACAAATGCGATTTAATAAATCAGATATGCGGCATGACTCCTTTTCTTCCATCCCCACTCAAAACAAGCAAACACACCTATAGAGGTTCCAGTCTGGTCTGCAAATGAAAAGGAGGAAGGTGATCACTGCAAAATTAAGCATTAGGGTTCTTATTTATAACATATTGATTATTGTATACTGATATCTAGAAATTAAGGTTGCAAGTAGCAGCCAGCTGAGTTATAGTTTGAGTTTTATCAAGTCCATTACTTTGTTAAATTTAGAGTAACCTTGACTTGAGAGAGGAAAATTGAGGAGCTGTAATATACTAATCATCAATTAGGGACCACAAAGAAAAATTTATTTATAGAGACTTTTGAAGGAGAGGGGTAAGACTTGTGACAAGCTGGCAGACATATAGATAAACTTTACTGCTAAATGGGTTACAATACAAAGTGCTCAGTATTTGGATCAGCTATGGCTCAACTTAAACTTTGCTTTAGCTTCAAGTTTAATCCTTTGTGGTTTCCTTTCTCTGTGTTTATTTTTCAAGTTATGTACACAGAAGAACACAAAAATGACAAGGAATGCTTTTGAATATCAAGAGGCTGGAATAAGCAAGAAACCAAAACTGAATTTTAAACAGTACAAAGTTAATTTGATCTTCCAATGTTATTTAATTTTAACCATAGAATTTGCTATTTAAATTTATCCCCTTCATTTTTCTGGGTATTGTGAGCAAAAACAAACAATTATCACAAAATGCATGTTATACAATGGTTTGATTCACCAATGTGGCAAAGGCCTTTCACTGTCTGTCCATAAAAAGGGAAATAGTTTGTAAACTGTAAGACATTCTGCATGTTGAGTGTATACTTATTCATCCATGTGAAATTAAAGGTTACTTGAAATAAATGTGAAAAATTTATAGCATTTTCAGACCCCTGATAACAATTACTAATGTGCTGATTTGTTGTACTTAAAGGTTATGATTTTGGCGGAAATAGTGGAAGAAATTTCTGGACCTAGAATTTTGTTGCAAATGTTTGTTTAAATCAGTTTAAGTCAGTTAAAAACTCTCCTGTTTCAAGATTACATGATTACCACACCAGAACCTTTTGTATTCTATATTATGCACCATGTTATGATTATGGTTTCAATAATAAAAGGTGCTGACTCAAGAACTTTCCAAAATATCTTTACATACAAAGAAATAGATTGTCGTTATGTACTCCAAATAGCAGGTCACATCAGTCTTCTGTAAGGAAGTAGCAGAAATTTCTGTGGTGGTTTTGGTGGATGGAGAGAAACATCCACCAAAACCACTTTATTCTATGTGTTAAGAGTTATGATAATCATTATGAACGTTTGGTCGGTCAGCAATTGTGCACCATAAAAAATAATTAGCCAGAGCACTAACTGCTAATTAGTGGTATAAATCTTTTGTCTCCCTGAACATCTAACAATGGCTATAGATAAAATTTAAAAAATATATTGTTGATGGTTTTGGTCAAAGTTTTGGTGGATGTTCCCTAATGACATCCACCAAAACTACGTAACATCTAAGCACCTTTTAAATACGTGAAATATCTGCATAAAATTGCGTAAAATGTTTTATAATACTACAATCGAACAATAAATTAATACTTACCATTTCTTTAGTAAAAAGTTTTGACGCAATTTCCCAAACAAATAATACACTTGGGTCATCGGGATAAGTCGGCATGTTGTCGTAGCCTCGTAATTTTTTTCCATCGTTCCATCTCAGTCCCTCTCGACCAAGGTGGTTTTGGTGGATGGAATCTAATGTTGACCCTCTCCCTACATTTCTCCGCCATCTTTGAAAATCCTCTATACTTCAGTCAGCGGTCACCAACCCAGCTAGCTTCCAGACTCCTGCTATTTCTCTTCCGCTAATTTTCTGAGAAAGACATTAATATAATAACCATAATCTAATTGAAATTCACGGAATCAAATAAAGTTCTTCATATGAAAGGAGTTGTCAGACGAGGGAGGTTGAACCACGTGCAATTACCTCAATAGATTGCTTGGAAAATGGCAAATAGATCCACGGAGAACACTTCTCAGGGGTACGTACTCTGTTGTGGATGTCGATATTTTCATGAATGCGCTATAGATTCATGCAAGCTCGTTCTGCGATTTGGTTGTTTCGTTTCGCTGTTGTCTCCTCGAGGGATATCGTTTGTTTATTGAAAAATATTTAAATTCGCAGCATGAAATTTGCAAAAAGTTATTTGAAGTTTTATACGCTGTCATTCAAAAACAATTTCATGTGATATAAAATGACTCTATGGAAAAGAGGAAAAAAACTACGTTTAAAAGTTCTAACGATTGGAATTGAATGGGATAAATGTGGTCGTGTTACGATTAGTGTGCATTTTCCTAAACTTAAAATTACGCTGGTTTCTAAATTTTATCTTCTTGATAGATAGCAGATGATGGAGTTTATGCGCAGAATTGGATACTACTGAGTCAAAGAGTTAACGTTTGTAACCCTGTTCTTTGCGCCTGTCTTTCAAAGATCTGATGTCATACAATGCATTTAGTCTCTATTGTAAAACTAGAATCGACCATATCTCCGCAATTTTTTTGGGCTTACTGTGATTTGCTGAACGAAACGAAACGAACTGAAAATATGAACATCTCAGTGGTGTTCTTTACTGAATACTCACTACGTTCGCGAGGAGATCAGATCCTCTTTTGCATTAAAAAACTGCGCTATTTAGCCATAAAATGCAAATCTATAATTAAGAAAAGAAATTTCGTGAGGCTGCAGTTGTGCAATTTACAAACATCGATGTTCGTTGTCGATGAATAATTCGATTGCGTGACATGACATCTTGCCTGAAAAATATCGCGTGACTAAAGTTGCTTTGCAGCATGTTTCTGATTGGAAAATAACAATACAAAAAGTTTTCGTTGAGGTTTCAGTTATAATAATGGTTTTCTTGTTATCATTTGTAGGATTTGTGGACTGAACTGACCGATTCATCTTTAAGGAGTCATTGGGATTTTCCATATTTTGTTAAGATCGGTTTTTGTGCTAAAGAATTTCGGTTTTTTGGATTGGGTGTTCGTTGCGGTTTGCGGATTTTCCGTTCTTTAGCATTTGGTTTTCGGTTTTCGTCTAAAATACCTGTCTAATGGGCTACGGATTTGGTTTCCGATGAAGTTTTTGGATTGTCCTGTTTGGATTCCGTTTTCTCTTCGATCCAAGCGGCCATTATGCGCCTCCACTGATCTCGAACAGCCGCGAAACCTCTGTATGCTCCACTTGTCAACACCGTATCGGATCGACTAGGGTTTTGAGAACTAGGATATTAACATTTATCGATTTTGACGGTTTTGCATGCGGTTTTGGGTTCTGATCGAATCTTTTTTTGCGGTTTTGCGGTTGTGGATGATTTTTGCGACGGCTTTGAGGTTTTTAATAGACCCTCTCATATTTCCGTACAGTGGAGTTCCATACGGATTCTTGCTTTGCAAATTGAAAATCTCTCTTTCTAAAATTACAGATCTTCTTTTTCGTTCTGTTCCGTGTCTTAAATTAGAGTAGACCTCGTTAAGTTATTTCTTTTGAAATTGCATGTGGAATTCTTTAATTTTTAAATTTTTTTTTTCTGGAAATAAATGCTGTTTTCTTTCTCACTTCACACTTGAATTTTGGACTGAAAGTGAGGGGAATGTGGGCTGAAAGGTGGGATGTCTGTGTTAGACAGCTTGATCCTGCCTTTGTCTGCATTATCATGTATTAACTTTTTAATTTTCCATTCCGGCATGAATTTTTAGTGTTCTGTAACACCTGTCTTTTCTTCTTGAATCCTAAAAATATAGCAAATTTATTTTAATCCAGAGATGTCTTCGTAATTTTGTTTTTTGAGACATGCTGACGAATTTTCAATCTCAAAAATTATCAGTTTAGGTGCCCCATAGTTATCAAGGAGAGTCTGTTTGATCTTAGCTGTCTTCCTTCAGCTGTAAGTGAAATACTGAAGTAACTCTCATCAAATAATGACAACAAAATTGTTTACATGCCACAATGATTTGATTTAGCACCCTCCTTCCAATAAGCACCCCCTCTGGAATACGTGACCCTCTCCCCCATGTTTTAAGTCAGAAAGGTTGAAAGGTAATGCTGTTTTGCTAAAACTTCATCTGTTATTTCATGCTTGCACAATTGATAATTATTATTACATGTATTGTTATTATTTTTAAGCTTGTCATTATTTTTATACTAGCCTTTGTCAATCAAAGGGTCAAATCTGGACTTCAAAACTGCAATGGATATCCTGGTTTGTTGATGTTGAGTGCAGAATTGACTAATAGGGCAAAAAGGTCAAGGCTTATATTGAAGGTTAACAAAATCATTGTAGTTTGATCATAAATCAGTGCGTACTTTAAGTAGTTGTACCTAAGTCTAAGTGACACCCAGCTACATGTACTTTTTTTTGAAAAAGTTGCTACTTGTCAACAAGGCAAGGGGATGTGCTACTGGTTTGGGTGGCATTTTCATGACTCGCTTAGCTACAATGGGGTTACATTTTCAATAGAGTTACTAGAGTGGTGACTAACACATTTTCATGATTTGGAAAATTTTCATACATCAAAGTAAGGATTTACAAACAGAAAGGTTCAAATTAGATTGAAATGTACCAAAATGTTAATGCACTGAAGATGAAAAGTAAAGTGTTCTAAATTCACGTAAACAAATGTGTTGCTTCATTTTAGGATCATGACTTACTTAAAAGACTTGGATTTAGCTAGATAGATGCATCTATAAACAGAAATTGACAAAGTTGGGATCGCAAAAATTACATTTCTGGTAAAGTGACTAACTTAGCAGATGGGGTATATAGTTGGCCACAGAACAGACTATAATAGGGCACATATTCTGAGAGGCCAGCAGCACATGGGTAGATGGCCAAGAAGACCAGAACATCTAACCATTTGCAGATGTTGTATCAAAGGCAGCACATCCTCCTCAGTTATATTAAGAACCTAAGTGTTGTTGTGGTCTGGGGCTTGAACCCTCAAATACCAACACAGTCATAACACCTTTTTTGTAATGTAAAAAGAAATGACAAGGACATATCCAAACCAGTTGCTAGATACTTTAATCTCCCTAATCATTCTGGGGAGCATATGGCACTTTGTGGCCTTTCCCTACATCTTGGTAGTTCGGAGGGCTGCAAAACTCCAAAACAAAAATTATCTTTCAAACAGGCACTCTTAAGCCCCATGGTATCAATGAATGCTTTTCATTCAGCTAATTTATTCTTGTTTTCTCGTCACCATATTCCCACCAATAGCATAGCTCCATTTTCTGCTTATAAATACACACACAACCCACAATTCCTCCAATTTCTCTGATGAAGGGCTATTGCACTCAAAATGTCAGCTTTTCAACTCTATACAGTGGCCAATTTACATTATCAACTCAGTCAGTAATACTAAATTACCCTGTTATACTCTCCCCCTGATGCAGCACCACAGTTTCTTTAGAAACTTACCCCGTTTACCTGCTCAGCAGTCCAGCACTCAACATGTGCAAGTAGAAAAAAAATTTTCCCTGTTTTAATTAGTTTTTCAGGATATTGTCACTGTTCTTGTATACAGGATCCTGTTCTACCCATTTTTTGCCTGTCTGACAGCTGAAAACAGACTGGTTGGGTCCTTGCTGGGTTCTCTTTATGTTACAATCAGGTGAGCTAGCTATTACTTTGTTTATGAATACCAATTTAATCAGACTGTGAGTTTCATTTTTAATTAGCAAAGACAGTTCTCAGAACTCTACAGTTGCTGATGCTTAATTCAAATATTACTCTAATGTGGAATATTACTCTTGGCTTTGAAATAAGTGATGCTTTTCTTAATTTTGGACCATGTTTTGTACACATGTCCTGGTAAATAGGGAACACAGCATGGCTTACAAGAGAAACAATAGACTGATTTGGTTCTCTCTGCTTAATTAACCCTATCAGCCCCAAGGGTAGTAAGCATGTAAGTTCTCCCTCCAGTAATATTGCTGAATCATTCATTAAGAATAAAAAAAAAAAAGATTCCTAACTCAAGACACTGATTACAACATGAATTCTTCTTATCAGTACTAAAGGAATTATATAGTGAAGAGTCTAGAGAATATGGATATTGATGTTAACACTTTAATTCCCATGAGTGACTAAGACAGAATTTCTCCTTACAATATCAATATAATATCAAGCAGACAAGTGATGAGATTAAAGAAAAATATCAATTAGGGGATTAGAAGTTGATCCAAAACCAAATTCTCCAAACCAACATCATAAGAACTGTATGGCAGACAGTAAGGAGAATTACTAATGAGATCTTAGGAGTTAAAGGGTTAAGGTGTTATACTACAGTAGAAGTACTTTATCAAAGTGATTGATGAAAACTAATTGACAAGGAGAGCAAACCAGGGTAATCAATTTTCTTAGATTCTAAAACAAATATAAAAGACTTGTTTGTTCTTCGCATAGGGGAATCAATTTTATGTTTATTGTATTCTATTTTAATATCCGATCGTTTGAACTGTAAAGCTGTAGGGGCTTATTTCAATGCAATGCAAAATGAGCAGTGAACACAATAAACTGACCATCCTGTACCTAATTCGAACATGGCGGGCATCGCCATCGATCGACCTAGCAACCATTACTCTCTAACGAGGTTAGTAAGGGTTACCTCAGTTCTCATATGTCATCAGGGGTCGTAGATACTTTTTCTTGTTTGAAAAATAGTCAATAGTGAGTTGGAATTGATTGACATTCTGCTCACCAAGAAGATAAACATAGGCATGCGTAGCATGCAAGAATTATTATTTAGGCTGGGAGGGTTGAGACTGGAAACTTTGTGTTCCTAACACTGTCAGTTTTGTAACAGAAAAAGAGCATAACTTCTAAAGTAACGAAAATATCGCATTACTTCACCTTAAAAGAAAGGAAAAAAAACTAATTTATCTGAACTCACACAGGTTTTTTTTTTTGGTCTATTGTCTCTATTGTCTAAAAACCCCCAAGCAGACATAAAATGTATCCGTGCCTCGCCTACTATTGTCTCCTTCGCGGCTGTTGTTTAGTCTCGTCACACAACGCCCTCTATTCCCCGTTAGAGAGAGAGCGTGTTGCGTGACGAGACCAAAGAGACTACGCTTACTACCGTTTCTCAGACAGAGAGAAAATCAACATTATTCATTTACAGTTGGTTGCCTGCAAAATTATTATTATAATTCCACGTAATTTGACTGTAAAAGGCAAAAAAACCTAAGTTATCTGAACTCACACAAATACTGTCTAAAAAGCTCTGAGCAAAAGTAAAATGCGTCGGTGCCACGCTTAACGTTTTTTCCTTCGCAGCTGTTGTCTAGTCTAATTAGAGAGAGAGAGAGCACGTTAGCGATGGACGCTGATTGGTGGAATACAATACAATACAATCCAAGCACAAGAATGTTTGAGCGTTGTTTTCATGTACGTGACGGAAGTAAGTTGTTTGGCGCGTGCGAACGTGAGAAAAGAAGCGGATAAAACACCTTTAAACTTAAAATTGATAAAACAAGTTGATTGCAAACCTTTTATATACCGATAAACTAGACCTCAATCGACGGGGTTCTTGCGAAAGCCACAAATCATTACACATCAAATGAGTCCAAATTTTCTGGTTAATGTCATTCTCTGTGCATGGCCTCCTGATTCCATAACATCATGTACGAGAAAAAGTATCCAAACGCTGTGGTTTCTGCTTGATATCCAAGTGCTATAATGTGATTGTGCGAGATAAATACCCTGATGCGGCAATCTGGTTGGTGTGAGACACACCCTTATGCGGCGATCCGATCAGTGCGAGCAACATATTACTCAACACGTAAATAGTTATTTTTTTCATGATAAAAAATTACTAAAAAAATGCGAACCAACACCTGAAATATCAAGCTTTTCCAAAGCCAGTTGGCACCAGGACCAGTGGATTTTTTCCAGAACTAGCGTAAAAATTGCTCCTCTCTTTTCCGAATTTAATGCGCGAGACATATTAAATTCCGAAAGACATGAGTGCTTCTTCGAAAGCGGAATGGTAGCTAACAACTTATCATTTACAGAGTTTGCCAGCTTTCGCATTTTTCCGCAAGGGCAACATGTGGAATGACACATTTGGCGTGTAGTTGACAGCTGGAGCTTAACCGCACCAATCAGGAACTCCGTGGGTAACAGGAGTTTTGCAAAATAACAATGTCATCGGACAGGCGTAATCTTCACAATTGGGGGACTCCTGCTGGTCTTTTCCCGCATTTTTACTAGAAATTGTATATATGAGACTAGCTGGTTGATGACCTGGAAATATTTCATGTAATTTTAGGAGGCTGTAACTGTGTTTGAAGATTTCACCCCAAAATTCAAGAACGTCACATAAGACAAGGCTGGAATGGAAGACGTTAAAACACTACAAAAATCATCTTTGAGGTGGCAGAGGCCGTCGAGAAATTTGGAAAGCGACACCTGAGTGGAATGAGGCCTTCAGAGAGGATCGTTTTTCCAAAAATGGGTGAGGTTGTGGCCTTCAATCCTGTTTAGTTTCAAAGTTTATTCCTGTTACTCACTGACTTGCTGACTGACCCTCTAAGTTGCCTAATTCCCTAAAGCTAGATGATGTAAGAGCTCATGTATAAGCCCAACTTTTTAGAAACTTTATTGATGAATAACATCGATTCGTCTGTTCTTTAAATTTGTCTAATACTTTGACACTCTGATTTTTTGCGGTGTGAAAGGAAATTCAAGGTATTCTTAAACAATCAACAAGAGAGAATCAGAATCCTTCAAATTGTGAAACCTTTCTTCTCGCTCTGTTTATTGAAACTTTTCTCAAATAATAGATTGGTGAGCAACACTTTACTAACTGAAATTGACAAATCTTACCAATACTTTCCGCTTACTTCATACTATACACTGGGCTCAAAATTGGCCTATCGTTTGCGATGCTTATAAATGCAAAATTGTTAACCGTACTCTTAAAAACTCCCCAATGAACTCTATAGCTCTCCAACGAAACTGTTCGAGGAACGAATTGAGTTTTCACAAATTCAGTCCGTCCAGTGCTGCTCATTGAAAAAACGTTGTAAAATGGTTGAAGGGTAAATAAGAAAAAAACAATATTCGTCCATCCAATTGTTGTTAATGTTGTTGTTGCTTTGTCTCATTGATTCTTTTTGTTTTTTAACAATTATTTCACCAAAGATGCTCGTCAACCTCTCCCTCAAATTCGACTGAGTGTTTCTATGTCCCTTGGACAGATCATCTTCCTCGCCGGAATAAACGCCACCGAAAACAAAGTTAGTGGCCTCTCTTTCTATCCGTGGAATGAATTGACTCTTTGCACCGTGAACGTCTTGTCGAAAGGAGCACGATAAGAATACGAAAACTCGTCCTTTCCATAGGCTGCCTGTGTTACAATAGCGGCTCTAATGCAATATTTCTTGATGGCCGCTTTCTTTTAGATGCTGATCGAGGGAATTTATCTCTACCTCTTCGTTGTGAAAGCTTATAACATCAACACCAAGATGTACATGTATCACGTCATCTCTGCGGTGAGCTTATTATTTTAAACATGCACTGGTAACTGTAACCATGCTTTCGGATCACCAAATATGGTGTCGTCATCTAGCGAAGTGACACGATTTCCTTCCTTTCTTTATGGGTAGGTCTTCCAGTGATCATAGTGGCCATTTCACTCGGCATCGCTGCTGGAAAAGAAGGGTTACAATTAGCTATACGAGTGATAAATAGTAGGAAAAAATTCAAGGGTTTCTTCTTGCTTTTCTCCTTTTTATTTGTTGCATTTAAATCTTTGTTTTGTTTTTGCATATAGTTTGAAATCGGTATCATTTCATTTGCTGACAATTTGTGTTTCTTTCTCGTGTTTCACTTCTTTGAGTTTAGTTGCTGGCTTTCCTCGACTAACAACCTGATCTGGATATTTGTCGCCTTTGTAGGTTTCATTGAAATTGTGAATTTATGATTAGTGTTGGTGATTATGACTGGTATACCTGGACTACTTGCTGCTAAAGATTTTTTTCTCTGCTCTGTAAAAAATAATTTAACTATTTATGATATGATCCCACAGAATATTTACCATTTTCCTTTTCCTATTTACCCACAACAAGCTTTGGACGTGGCTATTGAGGGCCTTTTATGACGAGAAAAACCTGTTGAGACAATGTCCACACAGGCATAAAATAGCTTCATAGACTCTCCAACTTTTACTACATAGTATGAAGGAAAAAAAATTCTTCCTCCTTCCTGTTGATGGTTTCTCACTGTTTCACATTGATATCTTACGATATTTTTTTCGCGCAAGAATAACTAAAAAAAAAACATTGAACAAGAAGAAAGGAGCAGGAAGAGTAAATTTATATAATTTAACACGAGGCCTCACTTGACATAGTTCATTTAGTGTAGAGACGTTCGTGATTTCTTCAGCTCATTGTCAGAGAATCGAAGCTCATAATCTAGGTCCCACAGTTGGAAGTTCTATTCCCTGTAAATGACTCTTTATCCGAAGCTTGTTACCAAACTAGTAACGTCTCTGTCAAGGATCCTCTCCTGCTTTGCCTATTCAATAACCATATCTAAATAATCAATTTATTTTCATTGTATTCTTCACCTCAACTTCTTGATACTCCAACGAGTCATAAGGGAGATGACCAATTTGTTGCAGCCAACAGGGGCAGACAACCATTTTCAGCAAATGCGGTAAGATTTGCAACATAAGACTAAAACAATATAGCCTCTTGTGAGGCTCTTTTCGCCTAACTTCCTCGCTCATTAACCAGTAAGGCCTTACGATATCTAACTAAATGAAAATTCTTCGTCAAACGAAACTTGAGGAATATTTTCTTTTAACTCCAAGAATTGGCATCAAAGCATGCGTGCTGATGATTCCCCTGCTGGGTGTCACGTGGCTATTCGGTCTTCTCTTGCCTGTGCATAAAGCTTTCGCTTACATCTTCACCATACTCAACTCTATTCAGGTGAGTGTTCGATGATATCTCTCAAAATCATTCAACCTCTATTATTATGTTACTTTCTGATCAAGTGAGACACCGTTACAATGGTCACATGATATGTTTTTGGAATTATGAAAACAAAAGTTTTTAACCATGTAAGAGAAGACAGACTTCTTTTTCAGTTATGAGATATATAATTCTCCTTCCTTCTTGAAAATCTTAATAGATATTTGACTAATTTGTTTGCATATTGTAGAAATTAATGATCCCGAAATCATCTTTATGCTACAGGGTTTTCTGATTTTCGCTCTACACTGCATGCAAAACATTCAGGTAAGAAAAAACATTAAACTGATTATTAACTCCATATCATTAAGTTATAGTGCTTTGATAGATATCCGAGTAGTACTGCTAAGAACCATATTTCATGTTGCTTGTCTATCTGCAGATCAGAGTGCGATTCAAAAGAAAAATGAATATCGTTTTTCTATCTTTTTCAAAGGACAACTATACAAGGAAGAGCTCACAGGTCAATCCAAGTGAGGTTGGGGATATAAAGGCAGTTGAATTGCAGTCTTTTGCTAAATTTGAATCGAAATCGCACTTAACTGGATCCAGCCAACTGGAAATAACAGTCAATTACTTGGTACAAGTACTCGCAGCGATTAGTCGGTTGCGATCGGTCTGAGTTGCGATCTGCAGGTAAAAGAGGTCATTCCGTTCATCTTTGTCTAAGCACCCAACTAGTTGTAAACGTAACCTAACTTCATGATTATAAGGTTATTTTCTCGGCAACTGCACATTTGCAGGCAAGATTCGACGAAATAAACCAATCTATAATTTTTTTTTTATTTCTAATGGCTCAGTATGCTGACGACTATCCTTCGAATAAGATTACAGTCTGCCACAGACGAGGCGGGAATTTATGCCAGGAAATCATGACTCTTCTTTCTTTAAAAAAGCACTCCAAAACGCAGCTTTAATGGAGTGTATTTATTTTTTGATTCTTGGACGCTAACTCTCTGCGCTTACTGCATGATTATTTCATATTCGGCGTTTTACTTATTGAGTTTTAAACAAATTTTTCATCAAACATTATTATTACTATTAACAATAAGCTATGGATAATAACTGAATATAAGTTTCTAGAAATTTCGAGAATGCCTAGTCATGCTGATATGCATACCAAGGAACTTTCTGCAGCATTTTACTGGGTTTCGTAGTTATGATTTAACACTAAAAATATAGTTGTTTTGTAAGCTTCCAGAATTTTTTAGAATACTTTATACATAAGGAGTCAGTCGTGTAGCAGTAGTACTAGTTGTTGTCGGGAGTGACTGACTTTTCAGAAAGCTATACCGAAAGAGAGCTACTGTAGAAGATTGTTAATTTAAGGGAACTTTGGAGACAACTGTGAGATCGTGTCAATAGTGAGCTAAGATATAGTTTTTAGTGGGCTTCAGTAAGTTTATTTAAGGATAAGTGTTCTACTTCCCGTTAAGAGTCGCTCATTGATGAGAATATTACAAGTTGTTTAATTAAGTAGTCGGGTTTGTAAGAAAATAATGCTCTTTCTGTCGGTTAAATTGTACCGTAATGATACTAATAGTACTCGCAGCTAACGCTGACATTCAAATTTGTTGCTTAATGAATAAGTAGATGAATACGTAAATGTTTGAATAAATAAACAACTAATTTAGAAAGAACATAAAAAAACCCCCTAGACTGGATCTTTTGTGGATCAGTTACATTTACCCATTTGTTTTCACATTCCTAAAATAAGGAGTATCGTTTTGAATCGAAAATACAACGATTAATTGGAATTAAATTGGGGCGATGTTAGGCGGAAACGGGCATAAACCAACAGATTATAAAGTATTCGGTACAAATTATTAAAGAACGATTCAAGAACTTTTATGCAGCGTAGACAATTTAAAGGAAAAAGCTCAGCGACAGAAATGTGGAATATTTCCATGGGCCTGGTTTTCAAATATCACTACAGTGGAGACGTAGCATTGAAGAAGAATTTCGACAAGCAAGAGTAGGAGTCGATAATGTAGATGTGCGTAACAGTTTGCAACAGTCTAGGTTACGTCACACCCATTAATAAACAAACGTAAATGACGAAGCGTACGATTAAGACGGAAGAAATAAAAAAAAAAATAATTATTCTGGAATATACAAGTATATTTCTCCCTACACCGCTCAAATCCGATAGGTCAAAATAGATCGCAGCTAGGACTAGAGAATATTCGAGAATAAATAATCAATTATTCCATGAGCGTGGAGAGATACCAGAAGAGTAGAATGTCTCGCCCACAGAGCACATCACTATGACCCAAGAACGTCCCGCACAAAGAGCTTTTGACCCCACCGCTCCTTCTAAAATGTTGGAATTCGAACATTTGAACACAAAAGTGATGGTTTGCATGATAATAATGCGTATTAATTAACATATGAGCGAGTTATTCCATCAAAGTTAAAGGAGTTCGAAGTAATTAGACCCACCAACTGGAACGTGCAGCATGTCATAGGCGAGATGAATTAATAATAATCATTTCCATTATTTTATGCTTACGAACAAATGGCGTAATAGCTTTAGCTGCCAGTCGATAAAAAGAAGTTTGTTCGAGACAACTTTCATTTAGCAGAGTTCAAAAAGAAATAATTTAATCATTTAATCACATCAATTATTTTTGAGCTGCTTCCTTACAAAACTTCAACTACAAAAAGTGTTTTAATGCCGTGAGGTTTTCCGATTGTATTAAAAAAATAATGCTCCGCATCTGGTGCAAGTTGCTTTTGTACATTGGTCCGTCTTTGACAGAAAAATAAAAATCGAGACTGACGCCATGAATATGCGATCACAGATCATGATTTGCATTAAACTCAAACTGGTACCGAAGCGTTTTATGAGGATGCCGCAAACTCAAAACTCTCAAGCGGGGTGAATCAAATTTAAGAGCAACGATAGCTCCTGGGAGCAACCTTTGCATATCTTGGGCATGATGAAGTGGATGATAGATGGAGCTGAATCCGGCAAAATTTTCAAAACCCTTTTAATATGTTGTGTGCTGGGTAAGTACGACGCTAGTTATTCCTATTTGTTCTGCTGTAGCTACGAAACCTTCGAAACTGACTTTCCAATTTGTGAAATATTTATTTCCAATTTAAACTTAAGGAACTATAATAACGAAACATACCAAACTCTACAAATCTCCTTTCTAAACTATTTGTTTATCAATAAAGCAAAATTTTGGGATCTTTGTATTATCATTATTATTAGTTTCTCGATATTAATCGCCTTCCGTATAATGCCAAATGATTGAACTGTGTGATGAGCACAACTAGATCCGGCAAAGTGTGCAAATTTTTTTTAATAAGTTGTGCGCCAGGTAAGTACCACAGTTATTTGTGCACTGTTAATTAAAACAAAACAAAACAAAACATATTCCGAAGATGTCCGCATTAAACTCTTAATTCTAAATTAGAGAAGGATCTCTTATAAATTGGGTTCTGAAACCTTTTTAGATTCCGTATAGTGCAAAGTAATCAAAGATCAAATAGCACAGGCGAGACATTCATGCGGTAGTCCTATTATTTGCGTCATGGTTATCTGCACAACAGCTTTGGCAGCCATATCTAGGATAACAGGAACACACTAGCTTAGTTGCTATCGTTTTATGTCACTAAGACAAGATGTTAATAGAGGAATACGTCTCCTCTTCAGATAGGTGCTGAACGTTCGACGTGCTTAGACGAAAGATCGAACTTAATTATCAGGGTCCACCAAAAATGGTATTGGATTTTAACTTTCGATCCGCGGTTTGAAAAAAAATTGGTTGAATTGGTTTAATTTTTCCTTTCTCGTAGATAGCTGATTTTCTGAATGAGCTGAGGGGTTAAAGTGACGCGCACTCACAGAAGATAATTAAAGGAACTCTTAAAATTAAACAATTTTCATATTTTAACATTCGACAATGGAACTCCTTACAGCCACGTGGAGATTCTTTTTTTTTTTTTATTTATTTAAGCTTTATTAAAAGAATTCTGTATTTGGCTTTTAATAAAGTCCTCTTATTCATAATGTTTAATGAATCACCCCGTAATTATACGAGCATAACGGACGATGAAACTTTGCGGCTCATGTTCCTCATACCAGGGTCATGTACAAAGAATTCCAGCCTTAAGCTTTACTGAGAGCCTTCGGATAACGCGCTATTCAATTATCGCGGTACCCAAACCGTTAGAGCTTTCAAATTATTGTTGAGTTATTAAAACTGCTGACTGCTCGTCAAGTTGGACGCCGTGGACAATTAAAACATATTTCTCTTTTAAATTATTCTTCTTTGTACCCGAAAGCAAACGTTATACTTATCTCATTGCTTTTCCAAAAAAAAATTCATTAAAGAAAATGGGTTACGTAGGTTCCACGGTCTGCTGATGCATAGTTTGGTAACACCATGAATATGCAAAAATCCTCACTAGATTTTGGAGCCCAATCCTACAAGATTCAAATTGTGCAGGAGTTTTATTTGAGCGATCAGACTTGATAACTAATTAATTTGCTTAACGAAATATCGTCCCTTTCGAATTGTTGCAAGCTAGAGCGAAACAATTTTTTTTTCATTGTTTTATAGTTTAGTTGCACTCCGAATGGCCCGTTTAAAGATTCTGTCCGAAAGACGTTCTCGAGGGTCCATCGTATCCTGAAAAATGCTTCCCTCGTGTAGCAAGTTTTATTCAGCCGGTTGGTAAATTGCACAGATCCGGCATTTTATTTAAATTTCTCCGTCTGCTCCCTAAGGAAGAAAATAAAAATCATGGGTCGATGTTAAAGGGCATGTAGCAAACAAATATAATGCATCAGCACCGTCTGGCTCGAAATCTAAGAAACTTTTCCATTGTTTCAAATATTATTATTGAGATAACAATCAGTTTATTTGCTCATTTCTCTTTTACAGTCATCCTTCATGTGTTGATGGATTTGCCAGGAACAGGTTGGGCAGTGCTAATTCCAATTTTAACATTTACGCCCCTGAATTTATGAACGGGGAAAAAAAGATACTATCAGACTGATCATGCTAATAATTAGATATAGACTTCCTATTACAATTACGTCGGATTCTGATTTAAAACGTAAGTTGGAAAGAGTCAACGAGTAACAGTGCTACTACCCTAAAACCTAGCCTAATTCTAATTTTGCCTTAGTGAGGTAGAGGGTTTTAATGCCTATCGTTTGATAGTGAAATTAATTGTATAAAAAATTTAAGAATTTTTTCATGTTTAGCCTGCGTATATCGAGTTATGGATGCACTTGGGAAGTTTGCAGAGCACGAAAAATGCGTAAGAGTAGCTCGAGGCGCAGCCGAGAGCAACTCTAGCTTCTTAAGTGCTCTCCAAACTTCTCGCGTGCATCCATAACTCGATATATACACAGCAAAAAAAGCATGAGCAAATTCTTTCATAACAGAGCGACAACAAGGATATGCACGAAGAAGCATTTTATTGTGATAGAGTGCAAATTCTCACAACGTACAAAAAAAGTAAACAAACGTCCCTGTTGGCTGGTTAAAAACACGCCACATTTTATACCTTGGTTTGAGCGGAAACATTTGATCCAGTTAACCGATAACTGTGAATGAGAAGCTCAAAATTTACGGGGAAAATGGAGAAAATCAAAGCCAAATGAACTCAAATGTCACGAAAAAATGTTTTAAAAGTCAAAGACCCGAAGTTATCAAGGGTTTTGATTGTTTGAAATAATGTTACGCTGCCGTGCAAAGTGCAAAAAACAACAATGAAAACGGAAATTTTACCTTTAAATGTTGTTAATGACCAATTGGTGATTTTTTGTTCCCAGTGAATGCCTTTCGGCCAAAATTTGCTGCAGCTGGTCTTCCGACGAAATTGCGAAACGTGCAACTTGCGAGTTTTTTTCGGCTTTATTTTTGTTGCTTGTTGGATCAGGATCTAAAAGGTCAATGCCGATAGAAAAATTGGGAAGTTCTCAACTGCTTTCATCTATATTTCAAAGAGAAGGAAAACTGCACTGCAGCTTAACAGGACGGAAACTCTGGAGCCAGGTTAAAAAAAAATGCTCACGTCATCTTATTTACGCACGGGCGTGCCGCGTAAATGAAGATTTTGTTCATAGCGGCTCAAGAGGACTTCTATAGGGCAAGCACGCGCGCTATGTTATAATACTTTCTCGTCTCCATTATCAGCATTATTGTCATCATTAGTACACAGTTATTCATTAGTATACCTTTGTTTTCTGCTCGTAGGGTGCCAAGCAATCTGTTTCAAAAACTCCTCTTACATATTTTCGAAAACCGGAAGATATTGGGACGACCACAAGCGTGTCTGCACTTATCAGAAAGGTTATTTAGTCTCCATCGAAACTGAAGAAGAATGGCAGTTTATCAATCATGAGATTCAAAAGCGTGGTACTTGGAATACTAGTGCGTGGCATATCGGTTTAGAGAACAAAAGCGGGGTTTGGACTTGGCTGAGTGGAAAGCAACTGAGTATTTCGAAATGGCGAGATTCTGAGCCAGGTGATAACGACACATGGGCGGAAATATTTAAGAATGGAGGCCTCTTTAATGGTATCTCTCAAGATGATGAAAAAATGCCTACATTTGCGAGATGCCCGGAGGTAAGATCACATTCCAATCATAAGTATATTATGTGTTGATACATTGCAGTCTTGCACTTGTGTAATGAAATTTGCCCTTGCTTCTTAGAATTAAAATATTGTTCACAGAATTTACTAAGCTTACCTAACGTACGTGTGAGCGATGAATGAACTTTTAAACGCGTGTTAGTTGTTGGACATAATGCCCATGAAAGTTTCCGGGACACATGTTTCCAAACAAATGATCATTCTCATTTTTACATCGCCTGCCGCTGACAAGACAGCGATCGAAATTGTACATTTCGTAACTTTTGTCGAGTGCCCTACGATTGGGATAATTTAGCCAACGGAATTTTACGTTGCCACAAGTTACCAGGCGTTGATTTCAATTTTAAAACAAATACTTCACGTTTTAACTTTCTGAGTTACTTCTAGTGACGGTTTAGTTTAATTACGAACGGTTTTTTAGGCCGCACGTCAACCCATTTAATGACATATTTGTTACCAAAATTCATTTCAAAACCATTTTTTTTTGCAGGCAAACAAAGCGATTTGAGAGAGAGAGAAAGAGAGGATTAATAATTTATTAATCGGCTTAATTTTCTTTGAAATGATTTGCGTAAAAATACTGCCCAGCCGGCAAAACGAATTGAATTTACGAAAATTGGCAACAAGGCTAGAGATATAGCCGGCAGCTCGCTCAAGCAGTACCGTACCCGTGAGCAGAGTTGGGAAAATACTGACCGCATTGATAATCAGTAAGATTGCAGGATTCGTTACCATGCCCTCTGAGAAAAAAATGATAAATAGAGTTCTTTTGAGAAAGATTGTCGGAAAAAAAGCGTTTCAAAAGTGCAAACGATAACCCGAAATGTATTGTGGGTAGCTTTCAGGTCATGTCAAGACTTGACCTCAGGATTTCAGGGAAATCTAAGAAAATGTCTCTTAAGGACGAGGCATCATGGGTTTGATAAGCCTATTTTATGTGCAAGACTGACTTTAAATTCTAAACTGCTGAAAAACAAAAACAAGAACTAGCCAACCCTAATTAATTTATCTTTACTTTTTAAGTCCATATTGATTACCGTTACCCGGATAATCTTTTGAGACTGTCCCGTGCACTTTAAATTTCTGCTCTTTTTTCTGAAAAATTTTCCCGTAACAACTGTATACGGTTAACTGCGTATCTCCGGTTGCACATCTATGAGAACTTACACACATTTAATTTCACGTTTTTTTGAGTCTGTTCAGATGGGGGAGAAAGAATAGGGGGCGGGGTGGGGAGGGAGGTGTCAGCTCAACGAGGAATTAATTTATCACTCAAAAACACAACTACCAAAATTACATGAACTCATAAATAATCTTATGTGAAGTGAAGTTAACTGATTCAGAAAAGGTCAGAGATTGCGGACACCGTAGTGAAAAAAAGATGTATTCTATTAATTGACACTGATCAAACATAATCTTAAAAGAATAGGAATCAAATAGAGAGGAAGTAACGTTTCCTATCTTATTTAGTTTTCTCCTTTATTGTGAATGTGATTATTATCTTTTTATGTCATCATAATTATCATAATCATCAGTTTATTTGTCATCATTATGATAATTATTATTTTTGTTGTCATCTTTATCATTTTGTAGAATGCCCGAATATAACTTTTAACAACTCTTGGTACATAATTTCGGTATATGGAAGGTCCTGGAACTGGAACAGAATCATCTGCCAAAGCCAAGGAGGGGACCTAATTTCCATCGAAACCGAAGAAGAATGGAATTTCATCAATATCGAGATTCAAAGGCGAAATACTAAAAAAGGCTATAACGACAGCTGCAGTATTGGTTTAAGAAAAAAGGCCGGGAATTGGACCTGGGTGAGTGGAAGACCGCTGACTTTTTGCAAATGGGGAAAATGGAAGCCAAGTGGTGAACACGATGCAGCTATCATGTGCAAGCGGTCCATTAGTGGCGAACAGGGCGTGTTTGGTAGTGTTAATCGTACAGGTCGACGGAACGCTTATATTTGTGAGATTACCAATGGTAAGTTATTTGTGTTATTTTTATCAACGTAAAAAAGAGGCCTCACCAAAACGTTCTTTGCTGACGCAAATACCAGTTGATATTTTTCGCACTCTATGTCCTCCAAACGGAAAGGCGTGAGCGTAGCTACCATTAATCCGTTAATCCATTTGATCATAACCTGACAAACGACAACTACGCTCGAGGGATTCTTTCCTGCTAACCAATACCCGAAGTAGCAGGCCTTTCGCAAAGCCAGATGGCACCACGGCAAGTAGTTCCTTTCCAGAACCAGTGTAGAACTGATTACTTCATTCTGTTTCGATTTTAATGCGCTAGACATACTACATTCCAGAAGACACTTAAGTGCCTCCTCGAAAGCGTCATCGAAACTGACAACTTTCTCATTTACAAAATTTGCCATCTTTCGCATTTTCCCGCAAGAGCAACATGTTCAAATGACACATTTAACTTGTGATTCAAGCTTGTGGAGCTTAACCACACCAATCAGGAACTCCTGTCGTGTGCGAGCGGGGTTTTTCAAAATAACAAAATGTCATCGGACAGACGTAATCTTCACTCCCCTACCCCCTTCCCCCCCCGCTTATTATTGACCGTCGACCATCCATATCTTAAGCGCGAAGATCTAGAAAGCTCCCGCGTGTTTTCCAAGGTTCACTTACAAGCATTGGCAGTTACTGCTCTGATTTCTTTTCTTTAACTCTACTTTTTTTTTTAAATCTGCCTGCGCCACCTAAGCACTACGGGGCTTTTGATATTTTCAACGATTTGAATTAAGCTTTTTTTCAATTGCAAAAGTTAGGGTTGCGCTTTTCCCAGATGCGACCCCTTCCTTGAATAGCAAAAATTGCGAGAGTGTTACGGCTAAAAAGAAAACCCGTTGTTTTACAAAAACAAAATAATAATGCTAGAAGTCTTTTTCCAGCGAGACGATCAAGGTTAAACCAAAAAATTCAAAAAGTAACAGACTCCTGAAAAGGGTCAGTAAATTCATTGGAGACAGTTTAAGATAAAGTAAGAAATGAAAACGTCATATTCAGTAGTTTAACAATAAATACATGCGGATATTTTGCGATTTGAGTGGCATTTTCTAAGCGTTAGGGCGAGTTGAAATGACAAAAAGTGGGCAAAATGTGTACTCGTATTATATGTTAAACGAGTAATTCAGGAATGTATTATTGCATTATTATTTTATTCACTAGTATCTTCGAGAAACATGCTACAGCCCTATCAGAGCATCGATCATACAAGACGTGTGCGAAACACGAAATTAATGCAAAGAAAACATTAAGAGTGTTGTGCATAACCAATAAAAAATCGAGTGGATTTAAGAGTTTTGATCGTTGATAACAGCCATTTTGTTACTCCGCTTTCTGTCCATATTTTTATGTCTTTACAGTATAATACTAAGCCTTTTTTTCGTATGATGCGGTCTTGATTAACAATTTACTTTCAAGATTCATCAATATCTACGGAAACTCCGTCGCCTTCATCATCACTCGGAATAGTACTTGCAACCACGCCATCGCCATCGCCGACGCCGTCACCATCGCCCTCGCCGTCGCAGTCACCGTCACTATCGCCGTCACCGTCACTGTCGCCGTCGCCGTCGTCGTCCTCGTCCTCGTCGCCGTCCAAGTCACCATCGCCGTCGCCATCGCCACTTCGGCAGCTGGTATGTTTTCTAAATAGCCATTTACCATTTTTTATGCATGTCGCTTTTCAGGATGTTCTCTGTTTACAAATGTGGCAGACATTGATTTTTATTCCAGATAAAGGAGTATGTTTCAAAATTTGGCGGAACAATATTACCAGAAGGAATTCCGTACAGGTATGTAGTTTACAACTTAAAAGTTTATAATTTAAAGGCTTTAAGCCACATGAGGTGAAAACGTTGAGGCCTAAAAACTAATTCAGGTGCATGAAAGAGTACTTTAGCCAATAAATATCGTGGAAATCATTTGGGGCCTCCTGCTAGACTTTTTCCGCATTCTTAACATGAATTGTACATATGAGACTGGCTGGTTAATGACCTGGAAAAATTTTATGTAATTGTAGGAGGCAGTAGCTGTGTTTAACGATTTCACTATAAAAATCAAGAACGTCACAAAAGACAAGGCGCGCACAGTAGAGGTTAAAACACTTAGAATGTCCATCTTGGAGGTGGCAGAGGCCGTCGAAAAATTTGCTGTTAATTATGGCAAGCGACACTTGAGTGGAAAGAGGTCTTTGGAAAGGATCGTTTTCCCAAAAATAGATGAGTTTGTGGCCTTCAATCCTGTTTAGTTTCGAAGTCTATTCCTCTGTTACTTACTGACTTGCTGACTGACCCACTGAATTGTCTAATTTACTACAGCTAGATGATGTAAGAACTCATTTATAAGCCCAATTTTTTAGCAACGTTTCTGTTGAATGTCATAGATACATCTGTTCTTTTAATTTGCTTGATACTTTGATTATTAGCGGTGTAGAAGGAAATTCAACGTATTCTTGAACAGTTAACAACACGAAAGAATCGGAATCCTTCAAATTGTGAAATCCTTCTTCTGGCTCTGTTTATTGAAACTTTTCTTAGAGGATAAATTTATGAGTAACACTTTACTATCTAAAATTGTCAAATCTTACAAATACTTTCCGGTTGCATCACTTAATACACTGAGCTCAAAATTGGCCTATCATCTGCGATGCACATAAATGCAAGATTCTTAACCGTACTCATAGAAACTCCCTAATGAACTCTATAGTTCTCCGACGAAACGGTTCGAGGAACCAATTGAGTTTTCACTATTTTCGTCCGTACAGTATTACTCACTTTTTCATCAGTTTTACCCTAAAAAACCTTGTAAAATGGTTGAAATCGTCGAATAGTCGTTGCAGGGCAAATAAGATACAAACAATACACGTTCATCCAATAAGATTATGAAATATTTGTGTACACCGCAAAACGCATTTTTGTCTAGATGTGCTATTGCAAATTTCACCGTAGGTGCTTTCATTTGTCTTTTTTTTTTCCCCGACAGTTTTGGTCATTCAAAAAGCCTATCGCAAGAATGCAAGTGGCTTCCACTTTGAGGAACAACAATGGCGAGCGAGAATCGATATCCCTTCTTCAAATTTTGAGGAAAATGGTTTGTATCAACTATTGTGGTAACTTCACAACTTTTAGTATTACCTTGGTTTCTCCAATAGAAATTTCTGTATTGAAACAAAGCCACATATGAAGGCGCTTTCTTAGTTTACATAGTCTATCTTCTTTAATCATTCGCCTGCTAAAAATTCACATACCTCAAAGCCTGATAAAACTTTCAATTTTGTGTCTTTTATGTTATTGTTTGATAACTTTTTTTGTTGATTCTTGGGGGTTTTAAAGGATCAATGGTGGTTGCGTGTGTGTACAAGGATCTGCATGACCTACTCCTGACAGATCAAGTCATAAGGAGTGAAACAGACCACCAAAGGTGCCGTTATTTTTTTCTTACTCCATGTCGTTTACCCCCAAAAACACCTAACACGGAAACACATAAGATCTAAATTTAACTAAACTGAACTGAGAAACTTTCCAAAAACCCTAATTGAGGTTGGAAGCTTCCCTGTTTGTCTCTGACCATTTCACCTTCGTGAAAAATTGGTTTGAATCTACCAAAAGTATGTAATACTGCTTCCTCGATTCTGGTCCATTTTCAAATACAATTTCTTCATAGGTATATCAACTCCAGGATAATGGCCGTAACTATGGACCCCAAGCCAGAGAAATTAGAAGAAAATGTCATCCTAAAGTTCAAAAACCTAAAGGTAACGTGAAAATTAGTTGCTGTGTGTTGTTTTTATTTATTCTGACAAGATAAAACGCATTTTCAGGTCTTGACAGCAGAGAAGCGCTGTATGTTTTGGAGTGGCCTCAGCAAAAGGTAAAAATTCTACAATATATTATTGTATAGTATTTATTCCTTCTAAAATTAAATCAATTATGGAGGAGAATGAATGAACTTTCGCGTAGATTAACACTTTCCTAGAAAGCAACATGTTGTTTTTTTTAGAGAGAGGAAGTCTGATTGAAATGTCCTCGCAACTAAGAAAATCTTAGCGCAAAATTGTCAAACATCACCTCTTCCCCAAACAATGAATAATTTTGTGCCCTTTGTTAACTTTACATTTTTGTTTTTTATGTCTGACAGCTTTTCAGAGGAAGGATGCCATGTAGTTACATCAAAAAGCAACTCAGAAGAAACAGTTTGCAGTTGCAATCATTTGACGCATTTTGCCGTCTTAATGGACTACGCTGGTAGCACAAAGGTAATAAAATTAGTTTTGTCTTACTCAATAGTTTTATGGGCTCAATGAACTAACTAAATGTTGTCCTTCAATTTTTCTTTTTTTAATACAGCTCACCGAGGAGGACGAAACAATTCTGAAAATCATCACCTACGTGGGACTGAGCCTTTCCATCGTCGGGATACTTTTAACACTAATACTTTATTCTTGCCTCACGTAAGTAATGTGCCTGAATAATAATTAGGTAGATTTTTAACTCCCCTCAACAAGGCTGGTGAGAAAAGAGATCTCAATGCAAGTCTCCATGCAAACAAGAACATGCATGTCGGATAATTCACAAATTCAAGCTTTATTTCATGCCCCATCACGAACGCTTGAACAACTGATGGTTTCACGGTTTATAAATTGTTTAGGGTTTAGAGATTTTCTGCGTAATATTTCCTTTTTTGTCCTTTCTGGAGTTATTTACTGACTTTTTTCTTTCCTTTGCTGTCAAGATTTAGATAATCTTTTGGCCATATTTTTCTGTGTCTTTTAATTAATTTTTTTGTTTTGCTGTTCTTGTTGTCTTCAATGAATTGTTGTTGTTGCTTTTGTCTCATTCATCCTTCTCTTTTTTTACTTTTATTTCACTAGAGATGTTCGTCAACCTCTCACCCAAATTCGGCTGAGTGTTTCTATGTCCCTTGGAGTTGGACAGATCATCTTCCTCGCTGGAATAAGCGCCACAGAACACAAAGTCAGTGGCCTCTCCTTCTATCCATAGAAAGAATGAATTTACTCTTTGCACCGTAGATATCTTGTCGAAAGGAGCACGTTAAGAATTATACGAAAACTCTTTCTTTCCACAGGCTGCCTGTGTTTCAGTAGCAGCTCTGGTGCAGTATTTCTTGATGGTCGCTTTCTGTTGGATGCTGGTCGAGGCAGTTTATCTCTACTTCTTCGTTGTGAAAGTTTACAACATTAACACCAAGATGTACATGTATCACGTCACCTCATGGGGTAAGTTGATTATTTTACAACATGCACTGGTAACCGTAACCATGCATTTGGATCGCCAAATCTGGTGTTGTGATTCAGCGAAGTGTTTCGATTTCCTTCTTTTCTTTGTGGGTAGGTCTTCCAATGATCATGGTGGCCATTTCACTTGGCATCGCTGCTGGGAAAGAAGGGTTACAAAGCTATACGAGTGATAAATAGTGAGGAAAAAAATAACGGTTTCTTCTCGCTTTTCTTCTTTTAATTCATTTCATTGCATTCTTCTTTTTTATGTTCGTATATGGTTTAGAATCGTCATCATTTCATTTGCTGAAAATGTGTGTGTCTTTCTTGTCTTTTACTTCTTTGAGTATAGTTGCTGGCTTTCCTCGACTAACAACCTAATCTGGATATTTGCCGCCTTTGTGGCTTTCATTGAAATTGTGAGTTTATGATTAGTGTTGGTGATTGGGACTGATATACCAGCACTAATTACTAACAAAGAGTTTTTTTCTTTTCTCTTAAATATGGAATTAAGTATTTACCATGCGTCCCCACACAATATTTAACTATTTACTCACAATAAACTTTGGACGTAGCCGCTGTGTTCGGGGATGCTGGTCAATTTTAACCTGGTGATGGCCTTCAATAACGAGGAAAACCTGTTGAGACAATGTCTTCACAGGCATAAGATAGCTTAATATGCTCTCCAACTTTTACTACCTAGTATGGAAAGAAAAAACTTATCCCACTTCCTTGTTAATGCTTGTCATAGTTTCACATTGATATAAATTTGCAATATTGCAAAAGGGGAAATGAGCAGAAAGAGGTGGAGATATTGAATTTATATTATTTAACATGAGGTTCACTCAGCGTAGTTCATTTAGTGTGGACACTTTTGTTCGCGATTTCTTTAGCTCTTTGGTAAAGGATCTAAGCTCATAATCTAGGTCCCCCGGTTGGAAGTTCTATTCCCTGTAGAAGACTCTGTACCCAACCCTTGTTACCAGACTGGTGACGTTTTTTGCGAGAAAGGACCCGCTCTTACCTTGGCGATTCAACTACCATTTCCTAATACCTAATTTATTTATATTGTATTCTTCAGCTCAATATGTTGATACTCGTACGAGTCATAAAGGAGATGACCAATTTGGTGCAGCCAACAGCGGAAGACAACCATTTTCAGCAAATACGGTAAGATTCCCAACGTAAAACTAAAACAAACTAGTAGAAGAGATTGCTTTTGAGGCATATTCGCCCAACTTCCCCATTCTTTAACACAATATCTAACGATGAAAATTAATTGTCAAAGGAAACTAAAGAAATGTTTTTTTTCAACTCCTAGACTTGGCATCAAACCATGCGTGGTAATGATTCCCCTGCTGGGTGTCACATGGCTATTTGGTCTACTTTCGCCTGTTCAAAAAGCTTTCGCTTACATCTTCACCATGCTCAACTCTACTCAGGTCAGTGTTCGATGGTAACTCTCAAAAGCCATTCAGTCCCTATTATTATTTTACTTAGGGTCAGGCTAAACGTGAGAGACACCATTACATTGGTCAGTTGATATTTATTAGAATTCTGAGAAAAAAAAGCTGTTAACTATGCAACAGATTCTTCTCCATTTATGAGATATGCAATTTTCCCTCCTTCTTGGAAATCTTAATAGAAATTTGACTAGTGTATTTGAATGTTGTGAAAAATAATGAACTTTAAATCATGTTTATGCTGCAGGGTCTCCTGATTTTCGCTTTACACGGTATGCGAGACACTCAGGTAAGAAAAAAACATTAGACTGATTCTACACCAACTGCATCTCATCAAGTCTTAGTGTTTCGATACAATATCCGAGTGCTAAGAACCATATTCCTTGTTGCTCGTCTATCTGCAGATCAGAGAGCGATTTGAAAGAAAGATGAACATCGTTTTTCCATTCCACAATTCCACAAGGAAGAGCCCACACGTCAATCCAAGTGAGGTTGGAAATGTATGGGCAGTTGAATTGCAGTCTTGAGCTGAATTTAAATCGAAATCGCCTTAACTTAAATAACTGGATCCAGCCAGCCGTAAATAACAGTCAATTACTTAGTATAATCAGCTATTAGTCGGTTGCGATCGGTCTGAGTTACAATCTGCAGACAAAAAGAAGTCATTCTCTTCATTATTGTTTAAGCACTCAACTACTTGTAATTGTAACCTATCTTCTTTATGATTATGAGTTTATTTTCTAAGCGATCATATATTTGCAGGCAAGATTCATCGAAATAAACCAATCTATAGATTTAAATTTCTAATGGCTTAGTATCTTTATGACTGTCCTTCGAATAAGACCACAGAAATCTAGAATGCCTAGTCATGCCGACATTCATACAACAACAACAACAACAACAGCATTTATTTAAACACGATAAAAAATTCAGCAAAAGCTGATGTGGTCGTGTACGGACAATAAAACTAAATTCCTAACTAAATCCAATAAAACTAAATTCCTAACTAATTATAAGAAGACTAATGTAAGATTTCTACATATTTTCAACAATAAAAATTCTACATAGTACATCATTATAACATGCGTGGCTTAAAAATACACTTGAGTGACTTTTTAAAAGCGTCAACGTCTTGAATTGATCTCATTTGATTTTCCAGAGCGTTCCACCGAGTAATTGACTTGTATGAGCATGATTTCTTGACCATATCGGTCTTAGGTCTAGGTAGCTTAAATGTCATTTTCCTCCTGAAGTCGTAGCTACTTACATACTTTTCAAAGTGACGGCTCATAGGACGTGGAAAAAGATTATAATAAGCCTGATGCGCTAAGATTAGTAATCGTTTCTCATACATAATCTCTAAGGTATTCCATTTTACTGTGGCAAGAACCTCCTTGCTTGGAGTACACCAATCCAAGTTAAATATTATTTTCGCCGCTCTAACATGTATAGATTCTAAGCTTGAGAAAAATACTCGACCACAAGAGCCCCAAACTAACATACCATATGTCACAGACGGCAGAATAACCTTAAAATAGAAATCAATTCTTGCCTGTATAGGAAGGAAATACAAGGATTTAAGTAAATTCAACTTCTGCGTATATGACTTAGCTAATTCCGGTACATGATGATCCCATTTAAGAGCATTATCTATCTGAACACCTAGGCATCTTGCAGAAACAACCTCCCCGACAACATAATCACCCATCTTAATAGCTTGTTTTGGCCCAGTAAATTTTCCGCGTCCACCAAGCAATATACATTCCGTCTTGGTGGGATGTGGAGTGAGACAGTTCTCGCAACACCATGTATATAGCCTTGCTAGTACTTCATTCAACTTGGAGGCCACCAGATCATAGGTCGGAGCTGAGACATAGACGGTGGTATCGTCTGCGTACATGTGAAGCTGTGGGTCACCATCTATTCCCTCAGTAATATTGGGCAGATCATTACAGAAGATGGAAAACAGGGTTGGGCCCAGCACCGACCCTTGAGGTACACCAAAAGTAACTGGCATAGCTTGAGATTGACACCCATTAATCGTCGTTACTTGCGTTCTTCCAGAGAGGTAATCTCTTATCCAACACCACAAGTCCCCAGCTACACCAAGACTTTGAAGTTTTCGGAGCAGAATGGAGTGGGGAATTGCGTCAAACGCCTTACGAAAGTCTACAAAAACCACGCCTACAACATGTTTCTTGTCGATCGCTTGTCTCCAGTCATCCGTTATTTTCACTAACAACAGCTCGGTGGAATGACCTTTTTTATACGCCCACTGGTGAGGGTTCCCAAGTCCTTGTTCAGTGACATGCGTGGTAATAGTTGACGCCACCATAGACTCCATCAGTTTTCCTGGTACACTTAATAGCGAGATAGGCCTGTAATTTTGCTTAACGGTTTCATCGTCACTTTTGTAGAGAGCTGAGATGTTTGCAGCCTGATCAGTTAACGATCAACCTGGTGTAAACTCACATCGAACTTATGATCTAAGAAAACCGAGAAGAAATCCTTCGACTCAGAGTTTGCCGATACATGTTAATTAATACATGCGCGAGTTAGTTCATCAAAGATCAAGGTATACGAAGTAATTAGACCCACCAAATGAAACGCACAGCATGTCATAGGCGAGATGAATAGATAATAATCATTTCTATTTATGCATACGAACTGATGGCATATTAGCTTTAGCTGGCGGTTGATAAAGGATAAGTTTGTTTAAGACAATTTTATTTAGTGGAGCTCAGAAAGAAATAATCATTCTTAATATCAATTATTTTTTTAGCCGCTGCTCTGCAAAACTTGAACTATAAAAAGTATTTTAATGCTGTGAAAATGTTCGATTGTATTAAGAAAAACAATGTTCCACATCTGGTGCAAGTTGCTTTTTGTCTATTGGTCCGTGTATGACAGAAAAAAAAAATGGAGACTAACGCCATGAACAAGTGATCAGAGATCATGATTTGCATTAAAATCTAACTCGTACGAAAGGCTTTTTATGAGGATGCCGCAAATTCAAAACTCTCAAGCGAGGTGAATCAAATTTAAGTGTAACGATAGCTCTTAAGAGTAACCTTTGCATATCTTAGGCACGATGAAGTGGATGATAAATGGAACTGACTCCAGCAAAATTTTCAAAGCGCTTTCAATACATTGTGTGCTGGGTAAGTACGAAGCTAGTTATTCCTGTTTGTTCTGCTGTAGCTATGACACCGTCGAAATCGACTTGCAATTTGTGAAATATTGATTTGCATTTTTAAACCAACGGAACTTTAATGATGAAATATACCAAACTCTACAGATGTCCTTTCTAAACTATTTGTTAATCATTAAAGTAAAACTTGGGGATCTTTGTATTATCACCATTATCATTATTATAATTTTTCTATATATTCTTCGCTTTCCATACAATACCAAATAATTGAAAAAAGAATTACCCGGAATGATACATTCGTATAAGTGTAAAGACAGCAACCTATAATAGTATCGTGCGCTTGATTAATTGCGAGATGAGTACGACTGAGTCCAATAAAGTCTGAAAATGTTTTTTTAATACTTGCGCGCTAGGTTAGTACCACCTTAATTATATTTCGACTTTCCATTTGCGAAACACTTATATCGATTTTGGAACTTCTTGTAAAACTCAGCCAAACCAATTCGAGAAAAAAATGTCAGATGGCAGTTATATGGCACTCTTAATTAAAACAAAACACACCAGACTCTAAAGATGCCCGCATTAAACTCTTAGTTTATAATTAGAGAAGGATCTCTTATAAATTGGACTCCTGAAGCCCTTCATACGGAGCAAAGTAATCAGAAAGCAAATAGCACAAGCGAGACATTCATGCGGTGGTCATGTTGTTTCCGTCATGGTTGTCTATGCAGCAGCTTTGGCAGCCATATTTATGATAGCTTAATTGCTATCGTTTTATGCCACTATGACAAGATGTCATAAGGGAAACACGTCTCCCCTTCAGATAGCTGCTGAACGTTCGATGTGCTTAGACAAGAGATCGAACTTAATCATCAGGGTGTACTTAAAATGGCATTAAATTAAACAAATGCAAAATTTAACATTCGATCCGGGGATTTGGAAAAAAAATGGTTGAATTGGTGTACTTTATCCTTTTTCATCGCAAATTAAAACACCATTAGTATTCATGAATTTCGATATCTGATTTTCTGAACAAGCTCAGGGGTTAAAGTGACGTGCACTCACAGAAAAATATTTAAAACAACCCTTAAAGTTAAACAATCTACGTATTAAAATTCTGGAATGGAACTCCTTACAGCCTCACGGAGAACCTTTTTTGATTTAAGCTTAATTAAAAAATTATGTCTTTGGCTTTCAATAAAGTCCTCTTATTAGTCATTTTTATCGGATCACCCCGAAATTCTAGATCTACGAGCATCACGGGCGATGACGTTACTTCACACCTCTTGTTCCTCATTCGAGGGTCATGTACAATGAATTCCAGCCTAAAGGTTCACTGAAAGTCTTCGCATAAGGCGATATTCAAATATCGCGGAACCCAAACCTTTTTAGCTTTCAAATTATTGTTCAATTATAAACACTCAGGGTAGATGACTGCTGATTGCTCGCCAAGTTGGACGTTGAGCTCTTTTAAATTATTCTCCTTTGTACCCGAAAGTAAATTTTCTTACTTATCTCATTTTACAAAAGAAAAAAAAAATATATATATATATACATAGAGAGAGAGAAAGAGAGAGAGAGAATAATACATGGGCGCGTAGATATGGAATTTCTCGTCGAGTGTTTAACTCAATAGCACACGAGTGAGCGCAGCAAACGAGTGAGATGTCGAGTTGAACACGAGAAGAGAAATTCCATATCTACAAGCAACCATGTATTATTTTGTTTATCATATAACAGTTCGGGCCATAACCATTTCTGGATACCGGTTTCGAGCTTTGTGATTGGGTGAGATCAAAACCAAAACAAAGCAAATTTGGCTGAGAGGTGCTGGAAGCAAGAAGAAGCTTTTTTTTTTTTTTTTTTTTTTTTTTTGTGGCGGCCATGTTGTAACGCGGTAGTAACCTGAAACAAAATTCGCTAATAAGGACTGGACGTAAGATACCATTAAAAATTTTCGTTTATTTCAAACATTCAACATGCATCTTCTCGACATTCTCGCATTCTGGAAGAGTGAAATGCATTTTTTCTAGCACAAATTCTTTGTAACGCTGTGGTCCTTCCACCAAGAGCGTCACAGGAATAAAAGCTCCTCCGCCAGCCTATTTGTATCTGAAGAACTTCTGGGTAGAGCCTGGCCTCGATGTTACTGTCCGTTCTCCGTTGATTTCCCTATTTTGGGTTACAAGAAAACCAATTAAATAAGGTTGAACCAAATAACACCCACTGATAACAATTGGAACGAGTGAGGTGTGAGATCGCGGAATCGGGACAATTTCATTTCTCTCCAGTATGGGTCGAGGAAAGACGATATCTTGCCTCTCTCCGATTTTTAAATAGATATTATCAATTTCAGTCCATCAAGCCTTTACGAAAAAGTAACAATAAAGCAAGAAAACAGTAACCTACCCTTCAATTCCTGGTTATTTTGCCACATCGGAGCAAAGCATGCAGCTGTATGTTTAGAAAGTGCTGAACCGTGTCCATCTGCAGCCCTTTGATATCTCCTAAAGTGTATGTCTTTCTCTGCGATTTGCTGAAAATCTGGACTTCTCGTAGAGCCTCTGGAATGCGTTCCATTTCTCGTGGAAGAAGACAAACCAGTGCATGCGAGTCATACGAGCAAAGACCTCGTGCACTCGATTGGAATTTTGACAAATTGGAAGCAAATTTATTCTAGTTTTTTAAAAGATTTTTTTTAGGAATAAAAAAAAAATTTGCATACGTGAAAACCTCAACTAAAGAGAGGTTATTCCTCGATCAAGCCCTTCGCAACATGGACCTCCACCCGACTTTTCATCTGAATTTTTCCTTTTCGTCATCGCGACAACCATCAGTTCTTTGCTTGTTGTGTGCAATTGCTTGTCTTCTGTAATTTTGCAAGTTTTCATGCGATATGGGTGGGGAATAAAGTCGCCAGGGCTCGAATAAAGTAATGATTGAGTTTCCTCGAGGTCCCACTACGACATCCATGTTGGTGACGTCATCAAGTATCCAGAAATGGTTATGACCCGGACTGTATAACCACAATAGCCCTTTACTGAGAAGAAAAGCCCACTTCATTTATAAATGAAAAGAAATGAATCGACAATCCCCGAATAACAATCGTAAAGTGCATTGGCGCTAGCTCCTGAGATGGAAAAATGCGTTGAATCATGATTACAAAAACAACAATGGTCGTAATTTTCAATTTACAAAATTCTCATTTATTGACTTGTCCTTACTGACAGAAAAAGTCTCTCAGGTAAACGGCCAAAATCGGCCAGTGGCAAATCCTCCAGTTGTCGATTTTCATTCTCAGCCGAAAGAAATGCTAATACCAAAGCCACTGAATACGTAACTTTTGGTTTTTCTTTTAGTGTATTGGTTTTCTTCCTTTCTAGGAAAGTTTGAACCTCACTGTCTGTCAGCAATACAGATTTTTGAGTGATTTAGCCGCCATAATTCGAGAAAGCTCCAACAAACAACTTGAATTGAGAATGGTGAAGCCTTTGCCAATCATTTATCAACTTGACCGAGTGGCACCAAAGGCGAGTGAGTCAGGCGAGTGTCAGCAGCTGATTGGCTATACCAACACACGTGAAAAAATACGATATTTTGTTGTTACGGCTTTTCTCCGGGCCGGAAATCCCTGTATAACACCGCAGTTTATGTGATAAATATAAATATATTATATGGGTTCCGCAGTAACACCCAAGAATATGGAAAAATTCTCACAAAACTTTGGAGATCAAAAGATACCCGAGTAATTTGCAAAGAGAAACATTGTCCTTTCGTATTGCTGCGAGCTAAAACATTTTGGATTTAAAATTTGGATTTGCTAGGAACAGGTTAGGCAGTGTTATTCCAATATTAACATTTATGCGCCTTAAAATTAACGGGAAAAAAACGATAATATCTGACAGATTATACTAATAATTAGTCATAGACTTCCTGCTAGAATTACATCGGATTGTGATTTAAAACGTGAGTTGGAGAACAAAACAAAAAGGTCAAGGGATAACGGTGCTACTACCCTGATATCCACAATTTCCACCTGTAAAACGATACCTAATTCTAATTTTTGCTTCAGTGAGGTAGAGGGTTTTGATGTTCATCGTTTGTTATCAAAATTAGTTGTATAAGAAAATACTTTCCCGTGTAAATCATCAGCATTATTACATGACTGTAAATATATGAAAATCATATATGTGCACTGCGGTTGAAGAAAGGAATATAGAGGCAATCCTCGCAGTTGTGAACTCTTCTTGAGTAGTAGTGAAAATAAGGCCTTAGAAAAATTCATTTCCCAGTTGGCTTGTTAGCTCTGTTGGTAGAGCGCTACACCAGCACCTCAGAGGTCATGGATTCAAATCCCGTATGATCACTCTACTATTATCCTTCTTTGCATCGGCTGCAGCTGGAAGAACAGCGATCGAAATTGTGCGTTTCACAACTTTTAATAAATAATCATTTGAGATTGTCCCGAGCTCTTTAAGTTTTTGCTCTTTTTTCCGACAAACTTTCCCGTAACAACTGTATAAGGTTAACTACGAATCTCCTGTTGAACATTTATAAAAACTTTACCTTTTTTCGAAGTCTGCTCAGATGGGAGAGGAAGAAGGAAGAAAAGGGGGTGGGGAGGGGGAGGTGTCAGCTCAACGAGGAACTAATTGATATTCAAAATCTCAACTACCAAAATTACGTGAACTCACAGATAATCTTACCTGCTAAGAAATTAACTAATTCAGAAAGGCAGGCCAGAGATGGCGGACGTCATAATGAAGAAAGATGTATCTTTGAAGCACAAACAACAGCACCCGAAGGTTTATATGCCATAATTTGTTTGATACAAATCGGCACGCTCTGGTGAAACGGTGTGGCCACTATTTTCATCAACGATAAAAAGCATCCAAAACGTCCTTTGCTGACGCGAATACGAGTTGATAATTTTCGCACTCTATGTCGTCCAAACGACAAATCGTGTGCGTAGCTACCGTTAATCCATTTGATCATAAACAATACGTTAACGAAGCTGACAAACGACAACTACGCTCGAAGGTTTCTCTCATGGAAACCAATAACTGAAGTTTCAGGTTTTTCCCAAAGCCAGTTGGCAATGCGGCCAGTAGATACTTTCCAGAACCAGTGTAGAAATTGCTTCTTTTTGTTCCGATTTTAATGCACTATATTAAATTCCGAAAGACACTTAAGTGCTTCCTCGAAAGCGGAATCGAAACTAACAACTTCATTATTTACAGAGTTTGCCATCTTTCGCATTTTCCCGCCAGAGCTAAATATCCAAATGACACATTTGGCCTATGATTCACAGCTGAAGCTTAACTACACCAATCAGGAACTCCGATCGTAGGAAAACGGGTTTTGCAAAATTATGATGACCTCGGACAGGCGTAATATCGATTCCCCTACCCCTACCCTTCTCTTTATTATTGACCGTTGGCCACCCATATCGTAGGCGCGAAGATCTAGAAAGTTCCCGCGTGTTTTGCAAGGTTCACTTGCAAGCGTTAACAGTCACCGCTGTGATTTCTTTTGTTTAACTCGACTCTTTTCTTAAATCTGCCTGCCCCACCCAAGCATTGCGGTGCTTTTGATACTTTCGACGACTAGAAATTAGGCTTTTGTTAATTGCAAAATCAGGGTCGCCTTTTTCCCAAGTTTTCCTGAAAGTGTGCCAGTTAGAAAAAACAAAAAACAAACAAACAAACCGTTGTTACACGAAAACTAAATAATTATGTTAGAAGGCTTTTTTCCAGCGAGACGATCAAAGTTAAACCGAAAAATCGAAAAAGGTCGGTAAGTTTATATCAAACAGCTCAAGATGAAATAAGAAATTAATAAGTCATACTCAGTGGTTTAACAATTAATACGCGCGAATATTTTGCGACTTGCGTGGCATTTTCCGAGTCCCGTAGGGGCGAGTGGAAATGACAAAAACTGGGCAAAATGTGTACTCGTATTATATGTTAAACCAGTGATTAAGGGATGTATTATTGCATCATTACCTCATGTACTAGTATTTTTGAAAAACATCTTACATCCCTATCTTGGCATCGATCATACCAGACGTGTGCGAAAGACGAATATAACGTAAAGGAAACAATGAGAGTGCTCTGTATAACCAATCGAGTGGATTTAAGAGTTTTGATCGTTCATAGCGGCCATTTTGTTACTCTGGCATCCGTCCGCATTTTTGCTATCAAGCTAGATAATGTAAGAACTCAGTTATAAGCCCAACTTTTTAGAAACATTATTGTTGGATGTCATCGATTCATCTGTTCCTTTACTTTGTTCGACACTTTGATTTATCGCGGTGGGGAAGGAAATTCAAGGTATTCTTGAACAATCAACAAGAGAGAATCGGAATCCTTGAAATTGTGAAACCCTTCGTCTCGCTCTGTTTATTGAAACTTTTCTTAAATAATAGAATGGTGAGTAACACTTTACTAAATTGCCACACCTCACAAAAACTTTTCGATTACTTCATAGAGTAGACTAAGCTCAAAATTGGCCTATCGTCTGCGATGCATATAAATGCAAGATTTTTAACCGTACATGTAAAAACTACTAAAGGAACTCTATAGTTCTCCAAAGAGACGGTTCGAGGAACGAATTGAGCTTTGAAAATTTTATTCCGTCCACTGCTACTCACTTTTTCATTAGTTTTACATTGAAAAACGTTTAATAAATGGTTGAAATCGTCGAATAGTCGTTGAAGGGCAAAAAAGATACAAACAATACACGTCCATCCAATAAAATTATGAAATATTTGTGTACATCGCAAAACGCATATTTGTGCTATTGCAAATCTCACCGTAAGTGCTTTCATTTGTCTTTTTTTTCCGACAGTTTTGGTCATTCAAAAAGCCTATCGCCAGAATGCAAGTGAGGAACAACAATGGCCAGCGAGAATCGATATCGCTTCTTCAAATGTTGTGGAAAATGGTTGGTATGAACTATTGTGGTAACTTTACAACTTTTAGTATTACCTTGGTTTCTCCAATCGAAATTTCTGTATTGGAATAAAGCCTCATATAAATGCGTCTCCTTAATTTACATAGTCTATCTTCTTTAATCATTCGCCTTCCCTAAAATGTCACATACCTCAGAACCTGATAAAAATTTCAATGTTGTTTTTTTTGTTGATCCTTGGGGGTTTAAAGGATCAATGGTGATTGCGTGTGTGTACAAGGATCTGCATGACCTACTTCTGACAGATCAAGCCATCAGGAGTGACTCCATGTCGTTTACCTCCAAAAAAAACATGACACGGAAACACATAAGATCTAAGTTCAACTAAACTGAACTGATAAACTTTCCAAAAACCCTAACTAGGGTTGGAAGACTCCCTGCTTGTCTCTAACCATTCCACTTCATGAAATATTGGCTTGAATCTACAAAAAATATGTAATATTACTTCCTTGGTTCTGGTCCATTTTCAAATACAATTTCTTCAAAGGTATATCAACTCCAGGATAATGGCCGTTACTATGGACCCCAAGCCAGAGACATTGCCAGAAAATGTCATCCTAAAGTTAAAAAACCTAAAGGTAACATGAAAATTAGTTGTTATAAGTTGTTTTGATTTATTCTGACAAGATAAAATCCATTTTCAGGTCTTGACTGTGGAGAGGCGCTGTATGTTTTGGAGTGGCCTCAACAAAAGGTAAAAAAACTACAATATGTTATTGTATTGTATTTATTCCTTCTTGATTTAAATTAAGTATGGGGTAGAGTGAATGAACTTTCTCAGATGTTTTCGCGCAGATGATCACTTTCCTGGAAGCCAACATGTTGTCGTTTTTTAGAGAGGGGAAGTCTGATTGAAATGTTCTCGTAACTATGACTACAATGGAAGAAAATCTTAGCGCAAAATTGTCAATCACCTCTTCCCCAAACTATGAAAATTTTTTAACTTTCCTTTTTTTTCATGTCCGACAGCTTTTCAGAGGAAGGATGCCATGTGGTTGCATCAAAAAGCAACTCAGACGAAACAATCTGCAGCTGCAATCATTTGACGCATTTTGCCGTCTTAATGGACTACGACGGTAGCAAAAAGGTAACAAAATTATTTTTGCCTTACTCAATAATTTTATGGGCTCAATGAACTAACTTAATATTGTCATTAAATTTTTCTTTTTTTGACACAGCTCACCGAGGAGGACGAAACAATTCTGAAAATTATCACCTACGTGGGACTGAGCCTTTCTATCGTCGGGATACTTTTAACATGAATACTTTATTCTTTGCTCACGTAAGTAATGTACCTGAATAATAATGAGGTAGATTCTTTACTCTCCTTAACACGGCTGGAGAGAAGAGAGATGTCAATGCAACTCTCCACGCAAACAAGAACATGCATGTTGGATAATTCACCAATTCAAGCTACATTTCATGCCCCATCACGAACGTTTGACCAAATCATGTCTTCAGTATGTTGCTGTTATCGTCGTTTTTGCTTTTGTCTAATTAGTTATTTTCTTTTTTTTTTACTATTATTTCATCAGAGATCTTTGTCAACCTCTCTCTTAAATTCGACTGAGTGTTTCTGCGTCCCTTGGAGCTGGACAGATCATCTTCCTCACCGGAAGGCCTCGCCAGTGGCCTCTCCTTCTGTCTATAGAATGAGTTTACTCTTTGCACCGTCAAGAAGTATACGAAAACTCTTTCTTTTCACAGGCTGCCTGTGTTACAGTAGCAGCTCTGATGCAGTATTTCTTGATGGCCGCTTTCTGTTGGATGCTGATCGAGGGAATTTATCTCTACCTCTTCGTCGTGAAAGTTTACAACATTAACACCAAGATGTACATGTATCATGTCATCTCATGGGGTTAGTTTTTTTACTTTAAAACATGCACTTGTAACTATCACCATGCTTTTGGATCGCCAAATCTAGTGTTGTCATGCAGTAAGGTATTTCGATTTCCTTCCTTTCTATATGGGTAGGTCTTCCACTGATCATGGTGGCCATTTCACTCGGCATCGCTGCTGGAAAGGAAGGGTTACAAAGCTATACGAGTAATAAACAGTAAGAAAAAAATTTAACGGTTTCTTCTTGCTCTTCTCTTTTGAATTCGTTTCTGTTAATTATTTTTTGTTTGTTTTTGCATACAGTTTGAAATCGGTATCATTTCATTTGCTGAGGATTTGTGTGTTTTTCTTGTGTTTCATTTCTTCGAGTTTAGTTGCTGGCTTTCCTCGACTAACAACCTGGTCTGGATATTCGTCGCCTTTGTGGCTTTCATTGAAGTTGTGAGTTTATGATTAGTGTTGGTGATTGTGATTGGTATACCTGGACTACTTGCCGCGAAACATTTTTTTCTCTGCTCTTCAAAAAACGAATTAAATATTAATGATATGACCCCAAGCAATATTTACCATTTTCCTTTTCCTATTTACTCACAACAAACTTTGGACGTAGCTGCTGTTTATGAGAATGCTGGTCAATTTAAATTTAATGATGGCCGCTTTCAATAGCGAGTAAAATCTGTTGAGACAATGTCTTCACAAGCAAAAGATAGCTTCATAAACTCTCCATCTTTTACTACATCGTATGAGAAAAAAGATTCTTGCCCTTCCTTGTTGATGTTCTCTCACTGTTTCACATTGATATACCAAGAAATTTTTTTTCGTGCAAAAATAACTCTTAAAAAACATTGAACAAGATGAAAGAAGCAGGAGGAGTAGGAGATATCAAATTTATGTCATTTAACATAATGATTCGCTTTGCATGGTTCATTCAGTTCAGACACTTTAGTTCGCGATTTCTTTAGCTCATTGTCTGATAATCGAAGCTCATAATCTAGGTTCCCCGGTTGAGAGTTCTATTAACTGTAAATGACTCTTTATCCCAAGCTTGTTACCAAACTAGTAACGTCTCTGTAAAGGATCCTCTCCTGCTTTGCCAATTCGATAACCATCTGTAAATAATCAATTTGTTTTTATTGTATTCTTCAGCTTAATATCTTGATACTTGTACGAGTCATAAAGGAGATGACCAATTTGTTGCAGCCAACAAGGGAAGAAGACCATTCTCAGCAAATACGGTACGGTTCACAACATAAAATTATAACAAAATAGTGGAAGAGGTTGCCATGTCTTCCTGTGAGGCTCTATTCGCCCAACTTCCTCATTCCCTAATCAGTAAGGCCTTACGATATCTAAATCTGAAAACTCCATGTTAAAGGAAAATAAAGGAATGTTCTCTTTTTAACTCCTAGAATTGGCATCAAAGCATGCGTGGTGATGATTCCCCTGCTGGGTGTCACGTGGCTATTCGGTCTCCTCTCGCCTGTACATAAAGCTCTCTTTTACATCTTCACCGTACTTAACTCTGCTCAGGTCAGTGTTCGATGGTAACATTCAAAATCATTTAACCTCTATCATTATTTTATTTTCTAACCATGTAAGACATCGTTACAATTGTCACATGGAATTTTTTGGAATTTTGAAAACAAAAAGCTATTAACTAGGCAAGATAAGACAGACCTCTTGAATTACGAGATATGCAATTTTCCTTCTTTCTTGGAAATCTTAATAGATATTTGACTAGTTTGTTTGCATATTGTAAAAAGTAATGATCCTAATATCATGTTTCTGCTGCAGGGTTTCCTGATTTTTGCCCTGCACTGCATGCGAAACACTCAGTAAGAAAAAAACATCAAACCGATTATTAACTCCATATCATCAGTCTTTAGTGTTTCGATAAATATCCGAGTACTAGTGCTAAGAACCATATTTCATATTGCTCGTCTATCTGCAGATCAGAGAGCGATTCAAAAGAAAAATGAATGTTGTTTTTCCACCTTCTATAAAGAACAACTCCACAAGGAAGAGCTCACAGGTCAACCCAAGTGGGGCCGGCGATGTATGCGATATTGCAGTCTTGTGCTGAATTTAATCGAAATCGCACTCAACTTAAATAACTGGATCCAGCCAACCGGAAATGACAGTCAATTGCTTAGTACAATCACTTATTTAACAGCAATAAGTCGGTTACGATCGATCTGACTTGCGATCTGCTGCTAAAAAGAGGTCTTTCTTATCATTATTGGTTAAGCACTCAACTAGCTGTAATTATAACCTATCTTCTTTAGGATTATAAGTTTATTTTCTAGGCGATCGTGTATTTGCAGGCAAGATTCATAGAAATAAACCTATAAATCTATAAATTTAAATTTCTAATGGCTCAGTACGTTGATGACTGTCCTTCGACTAAGACCACAGTCTGCTACAGACGAGGCGGGAATTTTTGCCTGGATATCATGACTCTTCTTTCTTTAAAAACCACTCTCGCACGCAGCTTTTATCAAATTGATTTACCTTTTGATTCTTGCGCGCTAACTTTATGCGCTTATTGCATGATTGTTTCATATTCGACGTTTCACTTGTTAAGTTTACAAACTTCTCACCCAACGCTGTCATTACTTTTAACAATAAGCTATGGATAATGATAACTGAAGCCTAGTCATGCAGATATGAAAAAACCAAGGAACTTTCTGGAGCATTTACTTAGGTAACGTAGTTATGATGTAAATGCACTACCAATATAGTTGTGTTGTGAGCTTCCGGAATTGAGAATGCTTTGTACACAAGGCCTGACAGTCGTGCAGCAGCAGTACTTGTTGTTGTCGGGAGTGACTGACTGTTCAGAAAGCTATACCGAGAGAGAGCTACTGTGGAAGATTGTTAATTTGGAGGCATTTTAGAGACAACTGTGAGATTGTGTTAGTGTTGAGCTAAGAAACAGTTTGTGGTGGGCTTCAATCAGTTTATTTAAGGATAATTATTCTACTTCCTTTAATAGTCACTCTTTGGTAAGAATATTACAAGCTGTTTAATAAATTAGTTGGGTTTGTTGATAAATGATGTTCTTTCTGTAGGTTAAATAATAATAATAGTCTCCGCACATAACGCTGACATTCAAAGTTGTTGCTTAATGAATAAGTAGATGAATACGTAAATTTTTTAATAAATAAACAACTAATTTAGAAAGAACAGAAAAACCCTTATGATTGGATCTTTTGTGGATCAGTTACATTTTTGTTATTCGCTATTCCTAAGATAAGGAGTATCGGTTTGAATCGAAAATACATCGATTGATAGGGAATTCAACTGGGCCAATGTTAGCCGGAAATTGCATAAACCAAGAGATTATAAACTATTCGGTACATATCCTTCAACGGTGATTAAAGAACTTTTACACAGAATATACTATTTAAAGTGAGAAGCGGAGACGAAGCGTTGAATAGGAATTTCAACAAGCCAGAAAAGGAGTCGATTATTTACAACAGTCTAGGTTGTGTCATACCCATTTATAAATGTACTGGATGACGAAGCGTACGATTTAGGCGGAAGAAGTAAAAAAAAAAAGAATTATCTTGGAATATGCAAGTATATTTCTATCTACACCGCGCAAATGCAATAGGCTAAAGCGCTTAAAGCTTCGATTGACTCAATACATCGCAAATAGGACTAGGGAATATTCCAGAATAAATAATCAATTATTCCTTGAGCGCATAGAGTTTAGTAGTAGAGTATAATGTCTCGCCCACAGAGCACATCACTCTGACCCAGGAACGTCTCGCACAAAGAGCATTTGACCTCACCGCTCCTTCTAAAATGTTGGAATTCAAGCATTTGAACACAAAAGTGATGGTCTGAATGACGCTTTTGCAGGGAAGAGTTGTTTTGGAGGCTGAACATTAAACTATGGCCGTTAGCTTCCGTTGGTTTTCTGATCAAGTAACGATTAACTTTATGTAAACTCACATCGAACTCATGATCTGAGATAACCGAGAAGAAATCCTTTGACTCGGAGTTTGCCGTGGTATAAAAATAATAATATACCTTCATTAACACACGAGTGAGTTAGTCTATCACTGTTGAAGGCATACGTAGTAATTAGACCCACCAAATGAAACGCGCAGTATGTAATAGGCGAGATGAATAAAAAGGAATCATTTCCATTTATGCATACGAACAGATGGCATACTAGCTTTAGCTGGCCGTTGATAAAACAGAAGTTTGTTTAGGACAACTTCCATAGAGCAGAGCTCATAAAGAAACTACAATTCTTAACATCAATTACTTTTGACGGAGCTGCTTCTTTGCAAAACTTCAATTAGGCAAAGTGTTTTATAATGCGGTGGATTTTTTCGATTGTATTAATAAAAACAATGCTCTACATCTGGTGGAAGCTGCTTTTTGTCCATTGGTCCGTCTATGACAGAAAGAACAAAAATGGAGACAAACGCCATCACCATGTGATCAGAGATCATGATTTGCATTAAACTCTAAATCGTACGAAGGGGTTTTACGAGGATGCCGCAAATCCGCAACTCTAAAGCGTGGTGAATCAACATAATAACTCTCAACGGCAACCTTTGATTATCTTGGTTACGATGAAGTGGATGATAAATGGCCATGAATCCGTCAAAATTTCCAAAACCCTTTTAACATGCTTTGTGCTGGGTAAGTACGACGCTAGTTATTCCTGTTTTTTCTTGGGTAGCTATGACACCGTCGAAATTAACTTTCCATTTTTCAAATATTTATTTCGATTTTTACTCCTACGGAACTCTAATAACGAAACAAACCGAACTCTACACATGTCTTTTCTAACCTATTGGTCCATCATTAAAGCAAAACTTGGGGATCTTTGTATCATCAACATTATCATTATTTTAGGTTTCTCAATATTTTTCACTTTCCCTATAAGTGCAAAGATAGCTATTGACAGCAACCTATATTAGTATCGTGCGCTTCATGAATTGCGAGATGAGTACAACTGAGTCCAACAAAGTGTGCAATTTTTTTTAATATCTTGACTTTCCATTTGCAAAACATTTATATCGATTTCGGGACGTCCTGTGAAACTCAGCCAAACCAATCCGTGAAAAAAATTGTCAGGTGGCGGTTATTTGGCACTCTTAATTAAAACAAAACATACCAGACTCTAAAGATGTCCTTATTAAACTCTTAGTTTATAACTGAAGAAGGATCTCATTTAAATTGGATTGCTGAAGCAATTTAAACATAATTGATTTTCAGAATAAGCTGAGGGGTTAATATGAAGTGCACTCACAGAGATATAATTGAAATAACCCTTAGAAATATAACAATTTTTTATCTGTAAAAATTCAGAAATCAACTCCATTTTTTCTTTTTTGATTTATGCTCAAATAAAAAAAATTGGGCTTTTAATAAAGTCCTCTATCCAGTCATGTTTAATGGATTACCCTGAAATTCTACGAGCAGTACGGGCGATGATGTTACTTGGTTTGAGCGAGAACTTTTGATCCAGTTAACCGATAACCGTGAGTGAAAAGCTCAAAGTTTACGGGGAAAATGGAGAAAATCAAAGCCAAATGAACTCATGAATGTATTCCCAGTGGATCAGGACCTAAAAGGTCAATGCCGATTGAAAAATTGGGCAGTTCTTCGCTGGTTTCTTCGGTATTTCTAAGAGAAAGAAACTGCACTGCAGCTTAACAAGACAGAAATTCTGAAGCCAGGTTAGAAAAAAAAGCTCACGTCATCTTATTTACGCACGGGCGTGCGTAATAAAGATTTTGTTCATAGCAGCTCAATAGGACTTGAATAGGGCAAGCACGCGCGCTATGTTATGACATATTATGTCTTGAAATTTGATCTTGCTTCTTAAAAGTAAATATTGTTCACAGATATGCTCAGCTCACCTAACTTGTGCGTGTGAGCGGTGAATGAATTTTAAAGCGCGTATTAGTAGTTGAACATACTAATTTCCGGGACACGTGTTTCAAAAGAAAAATTGAATTACCCTAGTATTGTCCTTTTTTGCATCGACTACAGCTGGAAAACAGCGATCGAAATTGTACGTCTCACAACTTTTGTCCAGCGCGCTGTGGTTAGGATAATCTAGCCGACGCAATTTTCCCTTGCCACAAGTTACAAGGCGTGTTCATGACAGGACGGATAATGCATGCACTGTAAGTACCTCCCGTTGTTCCATACAAAGCCTTAGAAAAGTTTTCTAAGGCTTTGTATGGGACAACGGGAGGTACTTACAGTCCACGCGTTTTTCCGTCCTGTCATGACTGAGATCAGTGAGTGTATGTATGTTATTTTGAACATAACGAATCGAAGTATTTTATTTTTCTGTGTGTTTGCGTGTGTGTGTTTCTTGTAGTTAGTGAGAAATGTTATTTACTGTCAGGGAGGTCCGTATCGGGTAAGATTGTACCCGAGGTCTTGACTACCGGTACTTTAGGGAGAGTGGACAGTTTTTCCCAACATGGACCGACCTTGGCTGGTAAATAACAGTTTTTTCGTATACTTTACGAAATGTTTTCCAAAATACCCTAATGAGTCAGGGCTGTAATTACGGCAAGGTCCTCCATGAACTGAAACATTTTTGAGCGATTAAGTGGAACAGACTGAGGTAATGCAAATTAAAGAACGGCTTCACCGAAATATTTTTAATTGTGTAAAGAAAAAGGTGATTTAAAAGACTTCCGAACAGAGTTTCAAACATTTTTCGTACAAATATCTGTCACAATCTGACACCTGTCAATTAGAAAGCGCGCAAGAAAAAAACACATGTACGCTTTATAAAAATCAACAACAACAACAGCAACAACAACCACAACGGTGCAGGTTTGTTGAACAAACTTAAGTAAAAAGTAATTGTAAGTAAATTCAAGTCTATGTTTTGAAATTGTGGGATTTTGCTCGCTTGTTTGGTGCAATCACGTGTGTAACTTGTCTTTCATCGAGAGGGGGAGTTTTTATGCACCTTTTTCTCGTTGAATTCCTTCGTTATCTGTTGTGAAATTAACGTAGCAATGTCTAATTTGAACGGAACTGCAAAGACTTATCGAAAGCGTATTTGAAGTATACAAGACTTCGCTCACTGGTTTTCAAGGGACAATTTTTTTGAGAATTCACATATATAAAACGAACAAAATTTTCATCAATGAATTCAATTGTAAACAAATACCTCACAATTTAACTCTCTGAATTACTTCTAATAAAGGTTTAGGTTAATCACAAACGGATATAAAGGCAGTTGAACTGCCGTCTTTTGCTGAATCGAAATCGCACTTAACTGGATCCAGCCAACTGGAAATAACAGTCAATTACTTCGTACAAGCACTTAGTTAACAGCAATCAGTCGGTTGCGATCGGTCTGAGTTACGATCTGCAAGTAAAAATGGTAATTCCGTTCATCTTTGTTTAAGCACTCAACTAGTTGTAAACGTAATCTAACTTCATGATTATAAGGTTATTTTCTCGGCAATCGGACATTTGCAGGCGAGATTCGACGTAATAAACCAATCTATAATTTTTTTTTTATTTCTAATGGCTCAGTAAGTAGACGACTATCCTTCGAATAAGATTACAGTCTGCCACAGACGAGGCGGGAATTTATGCCAACAAATCATGACTCTTCTTTCTTTAAAAAAGCACTCTAACACGCAGCTTTAATTGAGTGTTTTGATTTTTTGATTCTTGGACGCTAACTCTCTGCGCTTACTGCATGATTATTTCATATTCGGCGTTTTACTTATTGAGTTAACAAATTTTTCATCAAACATTATTACTATTAACAATAAGCTATGGATAATAACTGAATATAAGTTTCTAGAAATTTTGCCTTCACTACACAACCGAACACATTCAAAGGTTGAGGCATGGGCGCGTTGGTCAGCTAGGCCCAAGATATATTTTAATTGTGACAATGAATTTACAACAAAGTGGATAAGAGATACATCAAGTAACGTCCTACATGCGCCAAAGCCGGACACGTAAACCCCAAAAACCTCTTGTTAGGAAAATAGGGACCGTGTACCCCCGACCAACTGCAGTGGCGCCACCTTTGGGGTTTTAAGGTTGATCTATAAACAATGAAGAGAATGAAGAAAACAAATCATATCAGGCTGATTACACAATAAAAATAAACCTTATGGGAAAGTGCTAGTGGCAAGGCTGACCGTAGAATGCCACAAGTTTCTCAACGATCTCTTCTTACAAACATACTACCCATGAGCCTTCGCGTACTACGCTCGCACCCAGTTCTCTGTTCCGTGTCGGCAAAATATTAATTTATGTCAATACCGATTATCACAAATTACATATTTCGAGAATGCCTAGTCATGCTGACATGCATACCAATGAACTTTCTGCAGTTATGATTTAACACTAAAAGTATAGTTGTGCTGTAAGGTTCCAGAATTTTCTGGAATACTTTATACATAAGGAGTCAGTCGTGCTGCAGTAGTACTAGTTGTTGTCGGGAGTGACTGACTTTTCAGAAAGCTATACCAAAAGAGAGCTACTGTGGAAGATTGTTAATTTAAGGGAACTTTAGAGACAGCTGTGTGATCGTGTCGATGGTGAGCTAAGATATAGTTTGTAGTGGGCTTCAGTAAGTTTATGTAAGGATGAGTATTCTACTTCCCGTTAAGAGTCGCTCATTGATAAGAATATTACAAGTTGTTTAATAAAATAGTCGGGTTTGTTAGAAAATAATTCTCTTTCTGTCGGTTAAATTGTACCATAATGATACTAATAGTGCTGGCAGCTAACGCTGACATTCAAATTTGTTGCTTAATGAATAAGTAGATAAATACGTAAATGTTTGAATACATAAAAAACTAATTTACAAAGAACAGAAAAAACCCCCTGGACTGGATCTTTTGTGGATCAATTAAATTTACCCATTTGTTTTTAACATTCTTAAAATAAGGAGTATCGTTTTGAATCGAAAATACAACGATTAATTGAAATTAAATTGGGGCGATGTTAGGCGGAAATATTTCAATGAGCCTGGTTTTCAAATATCACTACAGCGGAGACGTAGCATTGAAGAGGAATTTCGACAAGCGTACGATTAAGTGGGAAGAAGTAAAAAAAAAAGAATTATTCTGGACTATACAAGTACATTTCTTGAAAAAAATGGTTAAATTGGTTTAGTTTTTCCTTTCTCGTCGATATCTGATTTTCTGAGCGAGCTGAGGCGCCCACTCATAAAAGATAATTAAAACAACTCGTAAAATTTAACAATTTTCATGTTTTAACATTCAACAATGGAACTCCTTACAGCCACATGGAGATTCTTTTTTTTTTTTTTTTAAGCTTTATTAAGAGAATTCTGTCTTTGGCTTTTAATAAAGTCCTCTTATTCATAATGTTTAATGGATCACCCCAAAATTATACGAGCATCACGGACGATGATACTTTGCGGCTCATGTTCCTCATACCAGGGTCATGTACAAAGAATTCCAGCCTTAAGCCTTACTGAGAGCCTTCGGATAAGGCGCTATTCAAATATCACGGTACCCAAACCGTTAGAGTTTTCAAACTATTGTTGAGTTATTAACACTGCTGACTAATCGTCAAGTTGGACGCCATGGACAATTAAAACACATTTCTCTTTTAAATTATTCTTTTTTGTACTCGAAAGCAAACCTTATACTTACCTCATTGCTTTTACAAAAAAAAAATTAATTACAAAAATGGGGTCCGTAGGTTCTACGGTCTGCTGATCCATAGTTTAGTAACACCATGGATATGGGAAAATCCTCATAAAATTTTGGAGACCAACCCCTCAAGATTCAAACTGTGCAGGAGTTTTAATTGAGCGGTCAGATTTGATACCTGATTAATTTGCTTAACGAAATATCGTCCCTTTCGAATTGTTGCGAGCTAGAGCGAAACATTTTTTTCATCGTTTTATAGTTAAGTTGCACTCCGAATACCCGTTTACCCGAGGGTCCACTTTATCCTTAAAAATGTTTCCCTTGTGTAACAAGTTTTGTTCAGCTGGTTGGTAAATTGCACAGATGCTGCATTTTATTTAAATTTCTCCGTCTGTTCCCTAAGGAAGGAAATAAAAATCACGGGTAGATGTTACAGGGCATATAGCAAATAAATGCATTAGTACTAGTCTAACTCGAAATCTAATAAACTTTTCATTGTTTCAAATATTATTCTTAAGATAACAATCAATTTATTTTCTCATTTTCTCTTCTACAGTAATCTTTCATTTGTTGATGGATTTGCCAGGAACAGGTAGGGCAGTGTAATTCCAATTTTAACATTTATGTACCTTAAAATGAACGGAAAAAAGACAACATCTGACTGATTTCGCTAATAACTAGTCACAGACTTTGTGATTTAAAACGTCAGTTGGAGAGCGAAACAAAAAAGTCGAAGAATGACAGTGCCACGGTGCCACGCTTGACGTTGTCTCCTACACAGCTGTTGTTTGGTCTCGTCGCACAACGCCCTCTATTCCCCGTCAGAGTGAGAGAGAGCGCGTTGTGATGGAATTTGATCGGTGGAAAACAATTCAAGCACGTGGAAAACTGCAGTCCAGTGATTGGGAATGTTTGATTGTTGTTTACATAATACGCGACAAAAGTAAGTTGTTTGGCGTGAGCGTTGTGAAAAAAGGAGCAGATAAAACACCTTTAAACTTAAAAATGATGCAACAAGTTAAATGCAAACCTTTCATATCCGGATAAATCTCGACCTCAATCAACGAGGCTCTTACCAAGGCTAGAAACCATTTCACTTATCAAATGAGTCCAAAATGTCTGGTTTATGTAATTCTTTATGCACGGCGCCCCGACTCCATGACATCATTTACGAGAAAACAATACTCAAACACTGTGAGATATCCAAATGCTATGACGTAACTGGTGCGAGATACATACCCTAATGTGGCAATCTGATTATTATGAGACACATACTAAAAAAGCGAAAGTCTGATTGCTGCGAAATAAATACCCTTATGCGGCGATCAGATTAGTGCGAGCAACATATCATTCTACACAGAAACATAGTTACTTTTTTATGATGAAAATTACGAAAAAAAATTATTTTCGGTGCAGGTCCAAAGTAGCGCTTAACTTGAATGGTAGCGCTGCTCACAACAGAACAGTTTGTTTACTTTTAATTTTGGATTAATTAATTCCTCTCTATTGTATTTGTATTAGTTTTTTCAGCAGATTCAGCTCCTGGACAGAACTTTTTAGTGCAGGACTCGCCCTCGCACCTGCCCTGGCTCTCGTCATCGGCCTCAATCTCGCCATCGCCATCTCCATCGCTGTCGCCATCGCTGTCGCCATCGCAGCTGGTATGTTTTCTAAATAGTCATTTACCATTTTTATGCATGTCATTTTTCAGGATCTTCTCTGTGACACACATGTTTTTTTTAATTTTAGGCAAAGGAGTATGTTTCAAAATTATGCGGAATAAATATTACCAGAGAGGGTTCCATACAGGTATCCAAACTTTTTAACTTTTTAAACGATAAAAAGTAATTATTACATGCACACCGAGATTTAAGCGCCAAAAAGCATCGAGATAAAAATAGTCTCTTCACGCCAGAGAAGCCAGAGAAGCCAGCTCATTAGTCCTACGATTTTTTTCACCAGTGAAAAACGACGTATCGATTTTCACCGGTGAAGATATCTGTGTTGCTTACTCGCCTTTCCTCTTGACTGAAAAATAACGCATTCTAAGAGCTTAGGCGTATTTTTCTTTAGAAAGATGGCTTCAAATCAGACAAACCGTTTTCAGAGCCTAAATTCATTAGTAGAAGAGTACACAGAAGGACAGGAAAACAAAAAACACCAAGAAAAATACAGAACACGATGTTGCTCTGTTCCACGAATTTCTTGTTTTGAAAGGCGGAACGAGTCTCGAGTTTTCGCGTCTGTATTTCAAAATTTAAACTTTCGTAGAACTATTTCGACATACTTTCAGAATGTCTTGTTTTAATTCTAACTAGTTCTGACTTTTAACGGCGTTTTTGCTTGATGATTTAAAAGTAAAGTATTTTACAAGGAAGCCATTTCAGTGCAACTCTCGAACTGCGAGGCGGTTTGACGCGCGTTGTTTTCCTTTGAAAGAAAATAAAGATAAGTTTATCTTTGAGTTCTGTTCGCCCATGAATTTCGGTATGTATATAATAAATAAGTTATTTCACGGTTAGTTCGCTTGTGCGATTTTTATTTACTCTTTGTGTGAAAATCGCACGCGCTCACCAACCGTTTAATAACCTATAAATATATAACCTTTAAGGATAAACCACCATTCAAGCCATATGAGGGGAGAATGGTGAGAAATAATCCAGTCTCCTAAAAGAGTTCTTTGGCCAATAAATACCCTGAACACCATTTGGGGCCTCCTGCTGGACTTTTTCCACATCTTTAATATGAATTGTAAATGTGAGACTGGCTAGTCAATAACATGGAAATATTTTATATAATTGTAGGAGGCGGTTGCTGTGTTTGAAGATTTCACCTTAAAAATCAAAAACATCACAAAAGACAAGGCAGGCAAGGAAGAGGTTAAAACACTGAGAAAATCCATCTTTGAGGTGGCAGAGGCCGTCGACAAATTTGCTCTTAATTATAGCAAGCGACACCAGAGTGGAATGAAGCCCTCAGAAAGGATCCTTTCACCAAAAATGGGTGAGGCTGTGGCACTCAATTCTGTTTAGTTTCAAAGTGTATTCTATAGCTAGATGATATAAGAACTCAGTTATTTACTCAACTTTCTAGAAACGTTGTTGTTGGATGTCATCGAATTATCTGTTTTTTTAAACTTGACACTGATTTCTCGCCGTGGAGAAGGAAATTCAAGGTATTCTTAAACAATCAACAAGTGAGAATCGGAATCCTTCAAATTATGAAACCTTTCTCTTGCTCTGTCATTGGAAACTTTTCTTAAATAATAGATTGGTGAGTAACACTTTACTAACTGAAGTTGACAAATCTAACAAATACTTTCTGCTTACTTCATACTATACACTGGGCTCAAAATTGGCCTACCGTCTGCAATGCATATAAATGCAAGATTTTTAACCGTACTTGTAAAAAACTCCACAGTGAACTCTAAAGTTCTCCAAAGAGACAGTTCGAGGAACGAATTGAGATTTGACAATTTTAGTCCGTCCAGTACTTCTCACTTTTTCATCAGTTTTACATTTAAAAACGTTTTATAAATGGTTGAAATCGTCGAATAGTCCTTCAAGGGCAAATGAGATACAAAAAATACACATCCATCCAATAAGATTATTAAATATTTGTGTATACCACAAAGCGCATGTTTCTGTAGTTGTGCTATTGCAAATTTCACTGTAGGTGCTTTCATTTGTCATTTTTTTCCCGACAGTTTTGGTCATTCAAAAAGCCTATCGCCAGAATGCAAGTGGCCTCCTCTTTGAGGAACAACAATGGCAAGCGAGGATCGACATCGCTTCTTCAAATTTTGAGGAAAATGGTTCGTATTAACTATTGTGGTAACTTCACAACTTTTAGTATTACCTTGGTTTCTCCAATAGAAATTTCTGTATTGAAATAAAGCCTCATATAAATGCGCCTCCTTAGTTTACATAGTCTATCTTCTTTAATCATTCGCCTTCGTTATAATGTTGTTTAATAACTTTTTTGTTGATTTTTGGGGGGTTTTAAGGATCACTGGTAGTTGCGTCTGTGTACAAGGATCTCCATGACCTACTTCTGACAGATCAAGCCGTCAGGAATGAAACAGGCAACCAAAGGTGACGTTACTTTCATATTATTCCATGCCGTTTACCCCCAAAAACACATAACTCGGAAACTCATAAGATCTAAGTTCAACTAACCTGAACTTAGAGACTTTCCAACAACCCTAACTAAGAATGGAAGACTCCCTGTTTGTCTCTGACCGTTCCACCTTCATGAAAAATTCGCTTGAATCTATCAAAAGTATGTAATGTTGCTTCCTTGCTTCTGAGCCATTTTCAAATACAATTTCTTCATAGGTATATCAACTCCAGGATTATGGCCGTAACTGTGGACCCCAAGCCAAAGAAATTGCGAGAAAATGTCATCCTAAAGTTCAAAAACCTAAAGGTAACATGAAAATTAGCTGCTATGCGTTGTTTTGATTTATTCTGACAGGATAGAATCCATTTTCAGGTCTTGAAAGTAGAGAAGCACTGTATGTTTTGGAGTGGCCTCAGCGAAAGGTAAAAATACCACCATTTATTATTGTATAGTATCTATTCCTTCCTAAATCAAACTAAGTTCGGAGGAGAATGAATGAACTTTCTCAGATGTTTTTGTGCAGATAAACACTTTCCTGGAAGCCAACATGTTGTCGTATTTAGAGAGAGGAAGTCTGATTGAAATGTTCTCGCAACTAGGACTACAATGGAAGAAAAATTATAAAACATCACGTCTTCCCCAAACATTGAATAATTATGTGCCTTTTTGTTAACTTTACTTTTTTTCCATGTCTGACAGCTTTTCAGAGGAAGGATGCCATGTAGTTACATCAAAAAGCAACTCAGAAGAAACAGTTTGCAGCTGCAATCATTTGACACATTTTGCCGTTTTAATAGACTTCGACAGTAGCACAAAGGTAATAAAGTTATTTTTTTCCTTATTCAATTATTTTATGGACTCAATGAACTAACTCATTTTGTCCTTTACTTTTTCTTTTTTTTTACACAGCTCACTGAGGAGGACGAAACAATTCTGGAAGTTATCACCCACGTGGGACTGAGCCTTTCCATCGTCGGGATACTTTTCACATTCATACTTTATTCTTGCTTCACGTAAGTAATGTACCTGAATAATAATGAGGTAGATTCTTAACTCCCCTCAACAAGGTTGATGATAAAAGAGATCCCAATGCAAATCACCATGCAAACAAGATCATGCATGTCGGATAATTCACAAATTCAAGCTACAATTCATGCCCCATCAAGAACGCTTGGACAACTCGTGGTTTCACAGTCTATAAATTGTTTAGGTTTAGACATTTTTCCGTAATATTTTCCTTTTTGTCCTTTCTGAATACAAGTATATTTAATAATAATATTATTGAATATTTACTGGCTTTTTCTCTTCTTTTGCTGTCAAGACTTAGATAATATTTTTGCCATATTGTTCTGTCTTTTAATTCAATTTTGCTGTGTTTTGCTGTTCTTGCTGTCTTCAATGTGTCGTTATTGTTGTTGTTGCTGCTGTCTCATTGATTCTTTCTTTTTTTTTATTATTATTTCATCAGAGATGTTCGTCAACCTCTCTCTCAAATTCGACTGAGTGTTTCTATGTCCCTTGGAGTTGGACAGATCATCTTCCTAGCCGGGATAAACGCCACAGAAAACAAAGTCAGTGGCTTCTCTTTCTATTCATAGAATGAATTTACTCTTTGCACCGTAGATATCTTGTCGAAAGGAGCACGTTAAGAGTTATACGAAAACTCTTTCTTTTCACAGGCTGCCTGTGTTACAATATCAGCTCTGATGCAATATTTCTTCATGGCCGCTTTCTGTTGGATGCTGGTCGAGGGAATTTATCTCTACTTCTTCGTTGTGAAAGTTTACAACATTAACACCAAGATGTACATGTATCACGTCATCTCATGGGGTAAGTTCATAATTTTACAACATCCACTGGTAACTGTAACCATGCTTTCAGATCGCCAAATCTGGTGTTGTTATCCAGCGAAGTGTTTCGATTCCCTTCCTTTCTTTATGGGTAGGTCTTCCAATGATCATGGTGGCCATTTCACTTGGCATCGCTGCTGGAAAAGATGGGTTACAAAGCTATACGAGTGATAAATAGTAAGGAAAATACTCAGCGGTTTCTTTTTGCTTTTCTCCTTTTAATTCGTTTCATTGCATTTTTCTTTTATATGTTTGTATACAGTTTAGAATCGGCATTATTTCATTAGCTGAGAATTTGTGTTTCTTTATTGTCTTTTACTTCTCTGAGTTTAGTTGCTGGCTTTCCTCGACTAACAACCTGATCTGGATATTTGTCGCCTTTCTGGCTTTCATTGAAATTGTGAGTTTATGATTAGTGTTGTTGATTGTGACTGATATACCTGCTCTAATTACCGCCAAAGATTTTTTCTCTTCTCTTAAAAATAGGAATTAAGTATTTGCCATGCGTCCCCGCACAATATTTACCACTTTCTTTTTCCTATTTACCCACAATAAACTTTGTACGTAGTGCTGTTTTCGGGGATGCTGGTCAATTTAACCTAGTGATGGCCTTCAATAACGAGGAAAACCTGTTGAGACAATGTCTTCACAGGCATAAGATAGCCTCATATATTCTCCAACTTTTACTACATAGTATGGAAAGGAAAAACCTATCCCACTTCCTCGTTAATGTTTGTCACTGTTTCACATTGATATATCAAGATATGATTCTAGCGCAAAAATAACTCATAAAGCAATATTGCAAAAGGGGAAATGAGTAGAAAGAGACGGAGATGTTGAATTTATATAATTTATTGCGAGGCTTCACCCAGCGTAATTCATTCAGTGTGGACACTTTTGTTCGCGATTTGTTTAGCTCCTTGCATTGGTAGAAGATCAAAGCTCATAATCTAGGTCCCCCGGTTGGAAGTTCTATTCCCTGTACAGGACGCTATACCCGACCCTTGTTACCGAACTGGTAACGTCTTTTGCGAGAAGGATTCTCTCTTACTTTTGTGATTCAACTACCATATCTAAGTATCTAATTTATCTCTATCGTACTTTTTAGCTTAACATCTTGATACTCGTACGAGTCATAAAGGAGATGACCAATTTGGTGCAGCCAACAGCGGAAGACAACCATTTTCAGCAAATACGGTAAGATTCCCAACATAAAACTAAAACAAACTAGTAGAAGAGATTGCTTTTGAGGCATATTCGCCTAACTTTCCCATTCCTTAATGAGTAAGGCATCACAATATCTAACGATGATAATTAATTGTCAAAGGAAACTAAAGGAATTTTTTTTTCAACTTCTAGACTTGGCATCAAAGCATGCGTGGTGATAATGCCCCTGCTGGGTGTCACGTGGCTATTTGGTCTACTTTCGCCTGTACATAAAGCTTTCGCCTACATCTTCACCATACTTAACTCTACTCAGGTCGGTGTTCGATGGTAACTCTCTAAAGTCATGCAATCTCTATTATTATTTTACTTTCTAACCAAGTGACACACCATTACAATGGTTAGTTATATTGATTAGAATTCTGAGGAAAAAAAAGCTGTCAACTATGAAGGAGAAGACAGATGCTTCTCCATTTATGAGATATGTAATTTTCTCTCCTTCTTGGAAATCCTGATAAATATTTGAACAATTTATTTGTATATTGTGAAAGGTAATGGTCTTGAAATCATGTTTATGCTGCAGGGTTTCCTGATTTTCGCTTTACACGGTTTGCGAAACACTCAGGTAAGAAAAAACATTAGACCGATTCTACACCAACTGCATCTCATCAAGTGTTGGTGTTTCAATAAATATCCGAGTGCTAAGAACCATATTCCTTGTTGCTCGTCTATCTGCAGATCAGAGAGCGATTTGAAAGAAAGATGAACATCGTTTTTCCATCTTCCATAAAGAACAACTCCATAAGGAAGAGGTCACACGTCAATCCAAATGAGGTTGGGAATGTATGGGCAGTTGGATTGCAGTCTTCAGCTGAATTTAAATGGAAGTCGCACTTAACTTAAATAACTGGATCCCGCCAGCCGTAAATAACAGTCAATTACTAAGAATAATCACTTAGTTAGCAGCTCTTAGTCGGTTGCGATCGGTCTGAGTCATGATCTGCAGGCAAAAAAAACTTATTCTCTTCATTATTGTTTAAGCACTCAACTAGTTGTGATTGTAACATATCTTCTTCATGAATATAAGTTTATTTTCTAGGCGATCGTATATTTGAAGGCAATATTCATCGAAATAAACCAGTCTATAGATTTAAATTTCTAATGGCTTAGTATCTTTATGACTGTCCTTCGAATAAGACCACAGAAATCGAGAATGCCTATTGATGCCCACATTCATACTAAGGAACTTCTGGAGAATTTTACTAGGTTACGTAGTTATGATGTAACACCACCAATATAGTTGTGTTATAAGCTTGCGGAATTTTGTGGAATAATTTGTACATAAGTACTCAGCGCAGCAATAGTACTTGAGTTGTCGGGAGGGATTGACTTTTCCGAAAGCTGTACCGAGAGAGAGCTACTGTGGAAGATCGTTAATTTCGAGGAACTTTAGAGACAACCATGAGATTGTGTCAGTGGTGAGCTAAAAAATAATTTGTGGTGGGCTTCAATCTGTTTATTTAAGGATAATTATTACTTATTTCAATTTATATTACCAGTATAGTTGTGTTGTAAGCATCCGGAATTTTCGAGAATACTTTTTGCATTAGAACACAGTCGTGCAACAGTAGTATTTGTTGACGGGAGGGACGGACTTTTCAGAAAGCTATACCGAGAGAGAGCAACCGTGGAAGATTGTTAATCTTGAGTTACTTTGAAGACAACTTCAAGATTGTATCAGTGGTGAGCAAAGAAGTAATTTGTGGTGGGCTTCAATCAGTTTTTTTAAGGATAATTATTCTACTTCTTTAAGAATCGCTCCTTGGCAAGAAGATTACAACTTGTTGAATAAATTAATCAGGTCTGTTGATAAATGATGCTGTTTTTGTCTGTTAAATTGTATCGTAACAAAACTAATAGTCTAGCTATCGCTGACATTCAAAGTTGTTGCTTAATGAATAAATAGATCAATACGTAAATGTTTGAATAAGTAAACAACTTATTTAGAAAGAACAGAAAAAAACCCCTTATGACTGGATCTTTTTTTGGATCAGTTACACTTACCCATTTTTTTTCGCATCCCTAAAATAAGGAGTATCGTTTTAAATCGAAAATGCATCGATTAATTTGGAATTAAATTGGGGCAACGTTAGCGGAAATGGCATAAACCAAGAGATTTTAAACTATTCGGCACATCATTAAAACAACGATTAAAGAACTTTTACTCAGAGTATGCAATTTAAAGGGAAAAGCTTAGCGATAAAAATGCAGAATATTTCGATGGGCCTTGTTTACAAATATCACTACAGTGAAAGTTAGCATTGCAGAGGAATTTCAACAAGCGAGAGAAGGAGTCGATTATGAAGATGTGCCTAACAGTTTATAATAGTCTAGTTTACGTCATACCCATTTATAAATAAACATGGATGACGAAGCGTGCGATTAAGACGGAAGAAGTTAAAATAAAAATTATTCTGAAATATACAAGCACTTTTCTCTCTACACTGCTCAAATGCGATAGGTAAAAACGCTTCAAGCTTCGATTGACCTAATACATCCCAGCTAAGACGAGCGAATATTCCAGAATAAATAATCAATTATTCCATGAGCGTGGAGAGATACTGGGAGAGTAGAATGTCTCGCCCACAGAACACATCGCTATGACCCAAGAACGTCTCGCACTAAGAGCTTTTGACTCGCCGCTCGTTCTAAATTGTTGGAATTCAAACATTTGGACACAAAAGTGATAGTCTGCATGACGCTTTTCTAGGGGAGAGTTGTTTTTTAGGCTGAACACTAAACTTTGGCCGTTAGCCACCGTTGTTTTAAAGGCATACGAATTAATTAGCATGTCATAGGCGAGATGAATAAATAACAATAATTTACATTTATGCATAACGAACAGATGGCATACTAGCTTAAGCTGCTCGTTGATAAAACAGGATTTTGTTTAGGACAACTTTCATTTAACAGAGCTCATAAATAAATTACCGTTCTTACCATCAAATATTTTTTAGCTGCTTCTTCTACAACACTTAAACTACAAAAAGTATTTTAATACCGTGAAGTTTTCCAATTTTATTAGAAAAACAATGCTCTACATCAGGTGCAAGCTGCTTTTTTTCCATTGGTCCGTCTATGACAGAAAAAAATGGAGACTAACGCCATGAACATGTGTTCAGAGATCATTATTTGCATTAAAATCTAACTCGCACGAAAGGCTTTTTACGAGGATGCCGCAAATCCGCAACACTGAAGCGGTGTGAATCAAATATAAGTGAATCTGGCAAAATGTTGAAAAAGCCGGTAATATGTTGCATGCTGGGTGAGTACGACCCTAGTTATTCCTGTTTGTTCTGCAGTAGCTATGAAACCAATGAAATTGACTCTCCATTTGTAAAATATTTATTCCGATGTTTAAACTTACGGAACTCTAATAATGAAACATGCCAGACTCTTAACATGTCCTCTCTAGTTGCTGTCTAATTATTAAAGCTGATTATCATCATTTGCGTTATTATTAGTTTCTCAATATTTTCTCTTTCCATACAATGCAAAATAAATGAAAAATAATCACCCGTAATGACACATTCGTATAAGTTGTACGCTTAGTTAGTACCACTTTAATTATATCTTGACTTTCCATTTGTGACACATTTACATCCATTTTGGAACGTCCTGTGTTCACCAATTTACCAAACCAAACAGAGAGGAAATGTCAGGTGGCGGATATTTGGCAATGTTAATTTAACCAAAACAAAACAGATTTAAAGAAGTCCGCATTAAACTTTCAGTTCTTAATCAGAAGTGAATCTCTTATAAACTGGATTACTGAAGCCTTTTAGATTCCATCTGGTGCAACGTAGGTTTCCTTAGAGCGTTCGGATGAGGCGTTATTCAGATATCGCAGTACCCAAATTTTTAGAGCTTTCAAATTGTTGTTCTGTTATTAACACTCAGAGTAGATGACTGCTAACTGCATGCCAAAGTGGACGTCATGGTTAATTAAAACATATTTTTCTTCTAAATTATTCTTCTTTATGCCCGAAAGCAAACTTCACACTCAACACATTCCTCTTCTTTTAAAAAAAAAATATACGGGCTCTGGAGGTTCCGCAGGTTCCGTTTGCTGCTGAGCCATAGTTTTGTAACTCCCAAGGATATATGGAAAAATCCCCACAAAATTTTGGAGACCAACCACTCAAGATTCAAATTTTGCAGAAGTTTTATTTGAGCGGTCAGATTTGATACCCGATTCATTCACTTAAAATGCGAGCTCAAACGAAAAATTGTTTTCTCTGGATAACACATGATAAGTTTACATCCTTTTCATTCATTTATACTTCGGCTGCGCTCCGAATAGTCCGTTAAAAAAAAATTTTCCTGAGGGTCTATCGTATCCTTAAAAATGTTTCCACATGTGACAAGTTTTGTTCAGCTAGTTGGTGAATTGCGGAGATGCTGCATTTTCTTAATAATTTCTCCGTCAGCTCCCTAGGAAGGTAATTAAATTCATGAATGGATGTTAAAGGGCATGTAGCAAATAAAATGCATTAGTACTCGTCTTACTCGAAATCTAATAAACTTTTTCATTGTTTCAAATGTTACTCTTGAGATAACAATCAATTTATTTGTCCATTTTCTCTTCTACAGTCATCCTTCGTTTGTTGATGAAATTGCCAGGGACAGGTGAGGCAGCTTCATTCCGATTTAATATTCAAGTTCTTTTAAATGGACGGGAAAAAAGATAATACCTGCCAAATTATCATTTTAATTAGTTATAGACTTCCTGTTAAATTACATTGGATTGCGATTCAAAACGTGAGTTGGAAAACAAAACAAAATGTCAAATAATAACGGTGCTATTACCCTGATCTCCCCAAGATCCACTTTTAAAACCTGGCCTGATTCTAATATTTGCTTCAGTGATGTAGAGGGTTTAATGGCCATCGTCTGTTATTAAAATCAACAATATAAAAAAATACTTTCTCGTCTTTATCATTATCGCTTTCACTGTTGTTATCATCAGTATACATTTTTTCGTTTATTTATTTATTCATTTATTTTCTTCTTATAGAGTGCCAACCAACCTGTTTCAAAAACTCCTCTTACATATTTTCAAAAAGCAAAATTTACAGGCCTTTTAATAATGAAGTCTGCTCCATCTTGGGAGGCTATTTAGTCTCCATCGAGACTGAGGAAGAATGGCAGTTTATCAATCATGAGATTCAGAAGCGTGGTAGTTGGAATACTTCGGCTACTAATGCGTGGCTCATTGGTTTGGCGAAGAAAGACGGGGTTTGGATATGGAAGAGTGGAGAACAGCTGAATATTTCGAAATGGCGAGATTCTGAGCCAAATGGGAACGACGAAAGGGCGGAAATATCCATGAACAGAGGCCTCTTTAACAGTATCTCTCGGAACGATAAAGGAGATGCCTACATTTGCGAGATGCCCGGAGGTAAGATCACATTCCAACCATAAAGTATATAATGTGCTGAAACATTAGCAGTCTTGCACGTGTGTCATGAAAAGTGCTCTTGCTTCTTAAAAGTAAAAAAACATTGTTCACAGAACATACTCAGCCCACCTAAATTGTACGTGTGAGCGATGAATGAACTTTTAGGCGCGCATAAGTAGTTGAACACACCGCCCACGAAATTATCCGTGTGTGCTTGTTGTTTTGAACATAACACATCGAAGTACTTTTATTTTTGTGCGTCCGGGTGTGTGTTTCTTGTACAAGTCAGTGATAAATATATTATTCACCGGCTGGAAGGTCTGTATTGGGTAACACGGTGCTCAAGGTCTTGAGCACCGGTAGTTCAGATAAATTGCACAGTTTTTTCCCAATACGGACCGACCTAGGCTGGTGAATAACATTTTTCTTTTCCTTGAAATTAACGAAATGTTTTCCTTAAGAGTCCTAATGAGTTAGGGCCGTAAGTGCGGCAAGACCTTCCTTGAACTGAACAAATTTTGAGCGAGTAAATGGTGGTTGAAACAGATTGAGTTAATGTAAATTAAAAAGAGGCCTCACCGAAATATTTTTATTTGGGTAATGAAAAAGGTAAAATAAACTGAACTGGACAGTAATTTTAAATAATGGGAGTTTGAAGTTGTCTGGTCTTTCATCAAAAGGAGAATTTTAAAGCAGCTTTTTCTCGTTGAATTCCTTTGTTTACTGTTGCGAAATTTACGGTACCAATGTCCAGTTTGAACGGACTTGCAAAGACTTACCGAAAGCGTATTTGAAGTATAGAAGACCTCGCTCACTGTTCTCCAAGGAACAAATTATTTGAGAGAATTCAGATACATAATGAATGAAATTACCACTAATGAATTCAATTGCAAAGAAATACCTCACGTTTTAACTGTCTGAGTTACTTCTAGTAAGGTTTAGGTTAACTACAAGCGGCTTTTAGGCCGCGCGTTAACCCTTCTAATGACATAATTGCTACTAATATTCATCTCAAAACTAATTCTTTTTTACAGGCAAACAAAGTGATCTAAGAGAGAGAAAGAGAGAATTAATAAGTTTTTATCAATCGGCTTGATTTGTTCCAAAACGATTTGCTTAAATGTACTGTCCAGCCGGCAAAACGAAACAAATTCATAAAAAATGACAAGCAATACCGTGCCCGTGGGCAAAGATAGGAAAACCCGGACCGCATTAAGTACTAATAAGATTCCAGGATTCGTTACCATGCCCTCTGAGAAAAACAAATGATAAATGCAGTTCTTTTGAGAAAGGCTATCGGAGAAAAGCGTGTCGGAAGTGTAAGCGATAACCTGAGAGGTATTGCTGGTAGCCTTTAGGTCATGGTTAGACTTGACCTCAGGAATTTAGGGAAATCTAGGATATGTTACTTTAAGGAGGAGGCATCACGGGTTTGAACAAACTAATTTAATTGCAAGACTGACTTTAAATTCTAAACTGCATGAGCTAACTCTAATTAATTTATCTTTAGTTTTTATGTCCTTATTGATTATCGTTACCCAGATAATCTTTTGAGATTGTCGCGTGCACTTTAAAGTTTTGCTCTTTGCCCGTAACAACTGTATACGGTTAAATGCGTATCTCCAGTTGCACATTTATGGGAACCTACATTCACATTTAATTTTACGTTTTTAAGTCTGATTAGATGGAGGAGGAAGAATATGGGGCGGAGTGGGGGAGGTGTCAGCTCAACGAGGAACTAAGTAATATTCAAAAACTCGACTACCAAAATTACATGAATTCACAAATAACCTTATAATCATAATCCTAGCTGATGTGAAGTTAACTAATCCACAAAAGCAGGCCAGGGTGGCAGACGCCGTAGTGAAAAAAGATGTATAGTACTGATTGACACTGATCAAACAAATACATATTATGTAAAAAAAGAAAAAAAGGAATTAATTGGGGAATGAGTCCCATTTTCTGTCTCATTAATTTTTTCCTTTGTTGTGATTGTGATTATAATCTTTTCATGTTATCAATGCTATTATAATTATCACTTCGGTTATCATCATAAGGATAATTGGTATCTTTGTTTTCATCTTCATCATCATGTAGAATGCCCAAAGATAACTTTTAAAAACTCTTGGTACATAATTTCGGTGGATGGAGAGTCCTGGTACTGGAGCAGAGACACTTGCTCAAGTCTAGGCGGGAACCTAGTTTCCATTGAAACCCAAGAAGAATGGAATTTGATTAATGACGAAATTCAAAGACGAAACACTACGAACTATGAAAATAAATGGAGAATTGGTTTAAAAAAAAAGGGCCAGGAATTGGACCTGGGTGAGTGGAAGACCGCTGACTATTTCCAAGTGGGGACAAGGGGAGCCAAGTGGTGAACACGACGCGGCTTTCATGTACAAGAGGTTCCGTAATGGCGAACGGGGCGTGTTTGGAACTAATGAAAGTTGGAAAAAACAGCACGCTTATATTTGTGAGATCCCTAAGGGTGAGTTGATATGTTGTCGCTTTTTTCCTTTTTTGCATTGTTATTTTGAGTAAACTCAAAGGCACTAGAAGCGCTTAAGGGCAATAAACACTTATTTGCCAACGTTTGTGGTACTCACGAGAGAAGTTATAAAACCCTCAGACAGTCAGAATCAAGGTTACACTTACCTTTGCGTAAATTGAAATGTGTTTGAAACAATCTCAATGAATGTTTTCACGATATACATGTCTACCTTCAACCTTGTGAACTGGGGAAAGTTACAGATGGTTCTTTTACTATCACTTTTACGAATAACAACGGTAATGAAACTGATGGTGAATACCAGTTGCAAAGAATTCTCAGTCCAATTGCTTTGTTAGATGATAACACATGATGATGTGAAGTGGGTTTTCTTTTTGTGAAGAGCTTGTGACTCATATCGGTTGAGAACCATGCCAATTATCGTCTTCTGAAACAAATTGTTCTTGAGTGGAAAATTCATTTTTAGCAGCCATTGGTCCCATGTGAATCTTTTTCAGTAGTGTTGGATAATGCGGTTCGAATATCTGATCAAATGCAGGGTGTTTAGAATGAAATGACACGTGAAGTGTAAACATGGAGTGAATCTAATGAGGCCAAATGGAATTTTATTGGTGGAATACAATCCAAGCAATTACCAAATGTTCATCCAGTGCAATGATTGGGTATATTTTGATTGGACTTCGAACGTTGTTTTCATAGTACGCGACGGAAGTAAGCTTTTTCAGTGGCCATTGTATGAAAAGGAGCGGATAAAATGCTTTTAAACTTAAAAATGATACAACAAGTTAAATACGAACCTTTCATATCCCGATAAATCTCAACCTACATCGACAAGGCTCTTGCGAAGGCCACGAACCATTTCATTTACCAAATGAGTTCAAAATTTCAGGTTAATGTAATTCTTTGCGCACGGCCCTCTGATACCATAGCATCATTTACAAGAAAACAATACCAAAACGCTGTGATTGGGGCAAGATATCCAAATGTTATGATGTGATTGGTGCGGGATATATACCCTAATGTGGCAGTCGGATTGGTGCGAAATGCATGCAAAGAAAACGGCAATCTGATCGCTGCGAAATACATACCCTAATGCGGCAGTCTGATTGCTGCGAGCAAAATACCACTCTACGCCCGAACAAAGAACAACAAATAACACGTTCTTAGAAAAGTAAAGCTACAAAATGAATGAATTGACAAAAGCCATTACTTGTTAATCTTTTCCTCTCACAGTGGTGTTAACAGTGGGGATGGTCATGGTATTTATAATGTATTCCAATAATGTCCTCTGGCATAGCACACATCAATCGGTTTTAATGTCCAAGATGGAGTGTTTTGCGAAACGTTCCCCTTTAAACACTGTTGTGTCGAGGAAAGTGATTTAGTTCTCTGATATTCCAGCTCTCAATTTAATAGTAGGGTGGAAACAGTTGTGCGATAAGCTGGAGTAGTGTCTCCTAAAAGGCTAATGTTCTCTCAGTAAGGCCGTCACAACCTGAGATCATAGGTCTATCGACCGGTATAGGTTTGTGTATTTTCGTGAGCGTATAGAATATTGGTATTCTGAGCGGATTGAGAGTTTGAGAAGCCATTTCTTAGTCATGTCATCAATGTTTTTGCCCCGATTTGGTTAATGATCTCATTAAACCTTTTCCGCGTGCTTTTTACTAATGGTGCTCTGAGAGGTTTGTAGTGAATTCTACTACTCTGCTGTCGCGTTGCAATTTTGACCTCCTCTATCTTTTTGTCTTACTTGTAGTGACTTTTGTTAAGATATGTCTGCTTTTTTGAGGTTTAAAGCAGAGTTGTTTTTCAACTCTTGTAGAGCTGTGACCTCATTGCGTGACAAATTATGTTTTGGCTTAGTTACAGTAACCTCTTCAAGTTGTGCTTTGACACTTTCTAAGTAGCTCTCAAGGACAATAGAGGGCTAAACCAATGGCATCTAGTTTGATTTAACATAAAATGGGTGCGTTTCTTTGTTTTGTCCGTGAAAGATGTAGAGGCGCACGCGTCTCGCAAATTGTTCATAATCTCGCAAGAGTTGTTGCCTAATTTTACGTTCGTTTGTCACGGGTGTTGGGATGAGTTTAAGACATTTTGATAGCACGCTGATTGACTTTCAGAGAGTTGACAGTTTGAGAATTTTTTTCGGAATTTTTCTTTTATCTCCCCATCTTTAGCTAAAAGGCTAAATTTTAAAGTGCGTCGACGCTCTTTGCGTCTTATGCTTTTTTCTGCTTCCGGTATTGTTACATCTAGCTTTTTAAGAGTCAGAGAACATACTGACATATTTTCCATCGCTTTTATTTGCAAGTGTATAAATAAGCTCTTTAAGGTCGAAAATTCATTCCTTTATTCGGCTATTCACTGTTTTTTTCACACTGTTCGCCGAGCGCTTTCCTTTTAGCGGTTGCCTATCTACCTGTATGTTCTTACGAGCTGAGAGTTCGTAGTTAGCCCTCTTTCTTTGGCTCTCAGCCTTCTTTGGTGAAAGTTAGTCATGGAATTAACTAAGCCTTGTTGACCTTGTATTTTTATTTCTTTTACTTCGAACAATATGTGCGCCATTCCTTAATAATACTAATTAGTCGCTATTAACCTTTATTTAAATTGTCTCATATTCATATTAAAGACGTGTATGGTATTGTTTTCAAAGAGAGGAGGCTTTTCAAACTAATTAGATAAATGTTAATATTTCTTTTTTTTTCATCCTTTCGTCATCAGAAGAATCATTAACTGTATCACCACCAACATGGACAGCATCACCAACCTACACAGCATCACCAACATGGACAGCATCACCGACATGGACAGCATCACCGACATGGACAGCATCACCAATATACACAGCATCACCAACATACACAGCATCACCAACCTACACAGGATCACCAACATGGACAGTATCGACAACAATGACAGTTTCACCAACACCGACTTCATTATCATCATCAACAACTGAAGGTTGCTTATTTTCCGAAAGTTAGGCTTTTTCCGATTTCACTTGGCATCTTTTCAGCTTTTACGCCACCCCTTTCTGTAGCGAGGGCTTTGTCTTAAAAGTGTGGGAAAGACAGTATCCAGTAGTCTAATTCGTGTTTCTGAAAAACGCTATTGTGGCTAGTTTCATAACCGAACATAAACGGGTATACAAGAGAAACTCTTTAGTATTTTGAGTAAGGGGTATTTCTTGAGGTAATTTTACAATGATTCCATGACAGAAATCTTAGGAACTCTGTTCTGTTTACTATTATATGCCAATCTAAAGAAAAAAGTTGCGTTGGAAATTTGGAAAAGCAATCTGAATGTGTCTTCCAATGGCTACTTCATCTTTGTCGAGGCACACTGATGACAAAGCAGAACCATTCTGGTTAACAGTAAGCTAAGTTTAAAAAGTAACAAACTTTTGCTTTTTGTTACAACGCCTTTTAGGTAAGACGCAGGACCTTGTTGCAGTCATTTCTGGTGGAGCTGAGGTGGTTCGAGGACTCAAAGAAAACATCACATTGGATGGTTCACTCTCATATGACCCTGAGGCTGCACATGGTGACCAATCGGGAATGAACTTTACATGGCATTATGGTGAGATTACTAGGAATTACTCCTATGTGCAGGGAAGGAAGAGAGACTTCTTTATTGCGGTAAACGAGTCAGCTTTTCAATATAATAGAAAAGCATCTGGCGTGCGAGTTTACTTGAATACAGAGGCTATTTCTCACAGTGATATCTACATAGCTAGACTGGTTGTGACCAAAGACTATCGCAATGCTAGCGCTTATCAAGTCATCCATTTCTCGAATGGAGATCCCCCTAAAATATATCAAAGGCAAGAAAGCTGGCGTGTTGTCGATGCTATCATTGTGGCTGTTGCTTGTTCTTTTTGTTGCTGCTGATATCCCTATTTATTTTCCTATTTTCTTATTGTTGCTTCTGCTTCAGTTGAAGTTGTTGCTGTTGTTGATGTTGTTTGTTTGTGATGTCTTGTCCAGTATGCCCAAAGTGCTGCTGTATTTTGCCTTTCTTTCTCTGTTGCAGTTATTATGACCACCGTTGTTTTCAACAAGCAAGGCCGTAGTTACGCTACATTGATCTACATTCTCATTTAGTAATCGACATTCGTTCCTTATTTCAGGTGTTTCATAAATTGTCTGCCTAAAATCAGCCCCTCAGTACGACTTAGTGTCCGATCAGTATGCAAGGGATTACAGTGCTTCAAAATTTCTTCATATGAGTGGATACTCTACCAGCGATATGAGGGAAATACGTCCACTGTTTGGCAAAGAAAATATAATTTAGAACTCATTACAAGTACACCTCTAAATGCAAGCAACATTGTTATAAATGGAGGTTCCCTTGCTGCTGGAAATATGTACCGCTTGGCATTATTTATCACAACTAACGACGGTTTATGGGCAATGTCAGCCTACGACATTTCCACCGCGTTACCGCCCACAAGGGGGACATGCTCGATCACTCCGTCAAGTGGCATCTCCTTGGAATCACACTTTAATCTGAGCTGTATCAACTGGACAAGTGACAGCACCCCTCTGTCCTACCGGTTTCAATATAGAGTAGAGAACGGTATGTACACTGTGTTATATCATGGCGTCAACAACTCCATAGTTACCTTTGGGATACCGCCTGGGAACAATGCAGAAAACTTTACCATGAGATTCAACGTTGTTGTGACTGATAACTTCGGAATTTCTGCCTCTCCTGTTAATCTAATTGTACAGGTAAGTTAAGTTGGTAGGTTCTGTAATATTGATGTAGTTGGGAAATTTTGTTGACATAATTTCGTCATTTTTTGACAGCTAGCCATCGGAGGGTAAAAAAGCAAACTATTTCTTAACATGTAACTTATCCAATAGTGACCGATGCTCTTTCTGTCGGTTAAACCTTCCCAGAGTCTAAGACCAGATGAAATCAGAAGCCTGGAGGCCATGATCCAGGAAGTCATCAGAAAAGGAGACTTGGGAAAAGCGGCACAATTAGCAAACTCTGTCCTTCAAATTGTTACACAAGAAACCAAGATGAATTTGGAGAAGAAAATCAAGGTAAATGCAATTACAAATGTTTTATATCTCATGGACGCACTATTCGTGTGGTAGCATAATGATATCTCTGCGTATCCAAGTATTTGCACATACGTGTGTTAATGTATTGTAGTACTAATGACTTTTATAATCCAACTGCACTGAGTAGACTACAAATAATACACAGAGAATAATACATGCTCCCGTAGATATGGAATTTTTCTAGGAGCTTTTAACTCGATAGCTCACGAGTGAGCGCAGCGAAAGAGTGAGATGTCGAGTTGAACACGAGAAGAGAAATTCCATATCTACAAGCAACCATGAATTACTTTGTTTATCATACAAACACAATAGCTCTTTACTGAGAAGAAAAGCCGACTTCATTTATGAATTAAAATAAATGAATCGACATTCCCCGAATAATAATCGTAGACTACGTTGGCCCTAGCTCCTAAGATGGAAAAATGCGTTGAATCATGATTAAAAAAACAACCATGGTCGTAATTTTCAATTTACAAAATTCTCAGTTATTGACTTTGTCCTTACCGACAGAAGAGGTCTTTCAGGTAAACGGCCAAAATCGGCTAGTGGCAAATCTTGCAGTTGTCGATTTTCGTCCTCAGCCGGGAGAAATGCTAACACCAAAGCCACTGAATATGTAGCTTTCGGTTTTTCTTTTAGTACATTGGTTTTCTTCCCCCTCTAAGAAAGTTTCATCCTCACTGTCTGTCAGCAATACGGACTTTTAGTGTTTTAGCCGCCATAGTTCGAGAAAGCTCCGACAAACAACTTTAATTGAGAATCGTGAAGGCTTCGCCTTTAATTCATCAACCAGACCGAGTGGCGCCAAAGGCGAGTGACGTGTCAGCAGCTGATTGGCTTTATCAACACACGTTAAAAAAACGATATTTTTTCACGCGTGTTATTACGGCTTTTCTCAGGGCCGGGAATCCCTGTATAACACTGCAGTTTATGTGATAAATAGTATTTATGTGAACTAATTTATTCGTGTATTCGTGCACTCATGTACTCGTATAGTAGTGTACTCGTGCATTCCAGTATTCGTGTAGCCGTTTATGTTTGTGTACCTGTTCTGTCGTATATTCGTATGTTAGAAGGTTCTTGCAATAACATATATGCGATTGAACTTCATTGCATTTCAAGGTTGTAGATTTTGTAATCAAAACTATTACGTCAGTGAAGGTAAACAACACTGCAGACCTGCTTCAAAGCTCCTCCGTGATTGGTTCTGCCCTTCAAGTCTTAGAAAAAGTCTCTCCCGAGTCATTGGTAGGTAAAATAAGATCGATCGTTTATCAGAAAGAATGACACACATGTAGAGGGATATAAAATTGCCACAATTGACATAAAAATTATTGATTGCTTTTTTCATGAGCTAGAGTTCTACAGCGCTGTCGGTTGTCTTGATTTAGTTTTATCATGCACAGGCTAAAATTGTTTGAGAAAAAATGCCAAAAAGCGTTTTAGAATTCCTTTACCTAAACCAAAATGGTTTAAAGGCGACGATACCTCTCTAAACCCGGGCTCCTAGAAATAGAAATGTACTGTGCTGAGCAGCAAATAATTCCATGTTTGTTCATAACGCACTTTCAGGAACTGTCGTTATCGGCTGTCGATTCGCAAACGACCTTCTTAAGGTCTATTGTCCAGTTGAAGGACGTTGCTGATATGTCTTTAGTCACTCAATCAGCAGAAAACTTAGTTTGGTGTCTTCGAAGTGTGCTAAAGATATCCACAGAGATGGCTTCAATAGATTCCATCTTAAGCTTCCAAGAGCAGGTATTTTGTTAGCTGTTGTAGTCTAACAGCGAAATCTAGTTACATATGAAACTTCAAGCTGCACTTAAGTCGGCTTCCCTCATTTCTAACTGACACATTGCGTGTCAAGCTAGTACCGCTGTCAAATTACGTGATAAAGTTGCCATTATCGCTACTTACAATAGGTCGTCGCAAACCTTACAAGTGCCTCAAAAAATTAATTTTTTTTTGTAATTTTCCCTGCTAAGCTCTTTTTGTTAGTCTAGCTTTGCTTCTTTTTGTTATTTTTACTTGTTTGCTCGTGATGTTTTGTTTCATTTTACAGGGTGAGAGGTCTGCTAATACTGCCCTAAAAGTGCTGGGAAAAGTTGCAGACGCATTGTTAGCCCTGAGAGTCCCGGGTGAAAACATGATATCGATCTCCACGAGTCAATTGAACATGACATTAGGGCGACATAGCCCGAATAAACTTGCAGGGCTGCAGATAAAGGGTGGAAGTGGAAGCTTCATTTTACCACCATGGCCTGTCACAGGAAGGAACAGAACAAGTTTTGTCGACACCCAGGTAAGGGATTACATCAAAATAAGAAACGAGCGCATGTCAAAATCGATTTAGTCGTGGGTGACTTCGGAAAGTCTGATAACCCAAGACCAAACGCATTGGAAGGTACAGTCTTTGTTAGGCATCCTGAACTCTTTTTCTCGTTTGGCTTCCATAATTATGGTCAGTTAGCGATAATTATCATGTCTCTTAATCCTCAATTCCTTAAAGTCAACAAAAAGTTTTGATTTATTCTTATTGCAGATGCTATCAATGTCATTCAACCCCTACACCTGGGACAGCACCAAGGAGCGAGTCGACTCTGAGGTTCTATTTCTGGACTTAAAGGACAATAAAAGCGAGCTCTTGGAAGTGTCAAGTCTACCAGAAGACATTGTTATCGTTATTCCATCAAAACCTCGGACAATGCCCAAGGAGCTATGGTACTTCACGACGGATGACGATTTACGTTTCCACGAGATAACTGTCAAGTACGAAAACACTCTGATACAGGTAGAAGTCAAACCCCAAGAGCCAACTGTACATCTGTTTGTTTACTTGCGATTTGATCAACGGCCAACGACTCGAAACTACGATCTCAATGCCACAATCTCTCAAAATGGACAGTGCGTTTGGACTGCAAGTGCGCATGACAAAAAGGAGAGACAACCAGAATGCTCGTCGAACCCACCTACCCCAATAGCAACATTGGCTAGGCATCCTGGAAAATACTTTTTAGGCGTAAAAAACTATAATGCCACCACGACCACCCCACACAGGAGAAAGAAAAGATCGTGTTTTACAGCTGGACGGCAAAAGCGCTCTTGCGTCGAAGTCAAAGATCCCCCACCTACCCTACCCATGAGTAAAACTGCATCTGTGACACCAGCTTATGATTCCAAAACCGATCAGAACTATACTCTGAGGGTGACCTTCGGTAGCTGTGTATACTGGTCAGCGAAAGTTGAGATGTGGGTAACAAAAGGCTGTCGGGTGAGTCGGTATAAACTGTTAACATTATCGAATAATTTTTATAATGTGGAATTAGTTCAGACACTTTTCAGAGAATTCGTAGGTTTCACGTAATTGTGGAAAAATGATCATGAGTGCTCCATTGTGATCATCTTCGCTTATTTGGCAACTGAAAATCTAGGAGACAAAACTTTGTCGAGCCCGTGTGTAGTCTTCCATCGTAAAAAATAAAATTATTCTCATAGCTAATCACGACCTTTGAATACCTTTGAATGGACAAGACGCATCATTAGCACTGAAAACCGAAACAGTGATTTTCTCTCTGGACAATTACAGATTTTAGGAGCATTGGACAGATTTATTAACTGCAGCTGCGATCACCTGACATCCTTCGGGGGAAGTCTTTTGGTTAAACCGAATCCTATCGACTTCGACAAGGTTCAAGTGCAGATTCAAAAGTTGCAAGAATCTGGAAATATCACAGTTATTTTGGCGGTGGCGTTGGTTTTCTTAAGTTACGTGATTGTGCTTGTTATCGTCAGGAAGACAGACATAGAAGACTCTAAAAATGTAAGTTCTGAACATATTTTGTATTATGTAGAACTTAATACGCTTTGAAAACTTGCAGAATTCATATTTTTCTAAGTATCCTCAAAAAAAGTGATCAGCAAACTTGGAAGAAATCACAGAGATCATTTAAGGTTTCCAAGTTTTTTAATATCATCAATATATATCTATATATATATATATATATATATATTTATATATATATTTTTTTTCTTTAAGTAAGGGAAAAAGTAAAAAAAAGTAAATCACCGATTCATTAATGGTATTATCATTTTTCTTAAGAACGTTTTACCAGTCCATTTGCCATCCTCTCCAGAGAGTACATATGGATACGAGATAGTAATAACTACAGGAGTCTGGATATACTCAGGCACAACAGCTCAAGTTGCTATGGAGATTTACGGTTCTGACGGAAGGAGTGGCATTCTTCAGCTCAGCCAAGAAGAGACTGGTTCAATTGACGTGTTCTTCTCTCGTGGTAACTCGGCTATGTTTGTACTGTATGTTAACAAATCTCTTGGTGTGATTCGAGAAGTGAAGATTGGTCATAACAACTTTGGTGACAGTCCTTCGTGATTTTTAGAGGAAATTGTCATTCGGGACGTACAATGCAATCAGTCTTGGAAATTTATGGTCAGTCAGTGGTTTGCTCTTGAGCGCGGAGACGGGCGTATCGAGCGAAAGTTTGAAGCAACGGTATCTCAAATGGACTTTACCAGTGAGGTTGCAAAACGCTGGCGGAGAGGGCTTACGGAGCTACATATCTGGGTGTCAGTTGCTGCCAAACCAAAGAGAAGTCACTTTTCAAGAGTACAGCGGGTTTCTTGCTGCCTTTCAGTGCTTTTGACATCCATGTTTGCAAACGCAATATTTTATGAGCTCCAAGGCAAATATGAACAACCTATTCAAGTTGGACCGCTGAAATTCTCGTGGAGACAAGTAGTTACTGGTATTGAAAGTGCGCTCATTGTGGCACCAATAAACATACTAATAGTGCTTTTATTTAAAAAAGCATCCAAAAAGTCCTCGAGTAACAACAGTCTTTGCTATAAAGCTAATCTAATCAAAAGTATCGCCTGGTTCTTTTTTTTTCGGTTCTTGTGTTATTTCTGCTACGTTTACAATCTTCTATAGCCTGATTTGGGAAAAGAGTGTCAGTGAGCAGTGGCTGTCCTCAATGCTTATCTCCTTTGCTCAAGATGTCACAATCACGGAACCAGTTAAAGTGTTCTTTACAGCTGTAGTTTTGGCGGCCATTATCAAGATGAAGGCGAAGAGATCAACGGTACCTGCATGTGAAGACTCTAATCAAGTTGAAAGTGGTCGCTCAAAACAAAGGCTGTGGACGTTTAAATTATCGGAAGTAGAAAAGATGAGGAAACGCCAGGCCAAGAAACAGAACCTGTCACGTTACTTCACAGAGTTGGGTATCTACTTGGTTTTCGTTTTCTTGTTAATGGTAGTGTGCTATGGAAACAGAAATGACCATCGTTACCTAATGACCAGATCAATTCGAGATGGACTGCCCAATTTTGACAATGTGAGTAACATTTATTGTGTTTGGAGAAATCGTTAAAAGACTGATATTACCCAACGATTGATTCTGGATTGCCAAACCCTATTTGAAATCTATTTTCACGACATAAACGTATCCTCCAAAGCGTAAACACCTCTTTTCTTTATTGGGAATTATTGCTACTTTTCAAGTCCGTGGGTTGTGTATAGAACAACTGTTATGATCACATTTCGAATTTTGGTTAGAATCTGTATCAATTCTTGTCAGACTTTGCATCATAATGGCTTGGCTCCCTTACCTGTTTCTAAATATTCCTGATCCACCAGCGAGTCATGCCTCCATCCCAGTCCGTGAAATCCGACCAACACATCTCCCGTTCTTGATTTTCTTTTTATTTAGTCTGTTTTTAAGCATCATATCCACAATAAGCGATACGAAAGGTGATGTAGTCACAAATTGTAAATAACGTATTAACTTTCATTGAACTCAGATGGCAGATGACAGGAAGTACTGGAGCTGGCTGCGGGAAGTTTTCATTCCTGGAGTGTTTTCCGGTAGATGGTACAACGGTCAGGAAGAGAAAAAAACAATGTACATTGGTAATAAACGCTCTCTTCTCGTCGGGATGGCTCGATTAAGGCAACTGAGAGTGAAATCGAGTAAGTCCTTTCTTTTATTTACTTTTAACTCTACCTCACCCTAAAGGAGACGCCCAGAAAATATGATTCTTTTTTCTGTCAAAGTGTTTGGCATACGTTGTCAAGATTTTGATATTCTACTTTATTTTGTATTGGTCTGTACACCTTTTTTAGAAAAAAACGGGCACAAGTGAATATCCGGTTTTTAACTAAATTTTCCTATACGATAAAGAATATGGGAGATGTGCTATACCTGTAGATTGAATTAGTTCCAAAACAAACTTTCTAATAAATGTCCCTTTTTTTATTAAACTTACAGCACCATGCAACGTGTTAAAATACATGAAGACAACTTTCCAGGAATGTTACGAAGGATATTCGGAAACAAACGAAGACAAGACCGCTTTCTATGAACCGGGCTGGAGGTTTTTCGACAACTCTACAAGAGACGAAGATTTATTTCGACTTTGCCCGAAGCCATGGCGATATCAAAATGCGGAAGAAAGTGATAGCGGGTCAGAGTGGGGACAGTTCTCATTTTATCGTGGAGGAGGATTTGTAGCAGACCTCGGGAACAAGAACCATACGGGGTTCAAAGCCGTAACCACTTTGCAAAACAACGGTTGGCTTGACAGGTAAACCCGGGTGGTTCTCGCACAGTTTTCCGTGTTTAACCCGTCGGTGAATATTTTAGGTGTTGCCACATACTTTTACGAAGTTGAGGCATCAGGACTCAAAAAAGCTTTGGTACAAACTGACATTCTTCCTCTTGATCCTACAAACACAGCTTCATATCAGTTCTATTTGATTTGCATTTTACTATACGCTGTATCCGTTCTGCTGTTTTTGGGAAGAGAATGCTTCAAGCTTTACAATCACCGTTCCCGGTATTTCCAGTCCGTGTGGAATTGGGTGGAGATGTCCCGGGTTGTTTTCTCCGTGTTGGCCGTGGTTTTGTACATAAAACGACAAATCATAGTCTCTTCAACATGGGCAAGGTTAAAAGAAAACAGTTATGCAAATATAACTTTCAAAAAAGCTATCATTTGGCATGAAGCAGAAAATGTTGTACTTGGAATCCTGATGTTTATCGTTACTGCAAAACTCTTGCGAGTCATTCGCTTCAATAAACATGTTGCTGTATTCTCCAAAGCATTGACGATATCTGCACAATCTCTTTCATCCTTTAGCATTGTCCTATTGATTCTCTTCGTGGCATTTCTTCACGCCGGTGTATTGATGTTTGGCAGTGGATCTGAGCGCTACTCCTCTGTGCTAAAAGCAGCTTATTTCCAACTCGAACTGACTCTTGGAAGAGTGAAAGCCAGACCAATCAGTGAATTAGCAGAGGTAAACAGCACATACGCTAAGATATTCGTCTTTGCTATTCTTTTCACCCTAACAATTATCTGCATGAACTTTTTTATCGGCGTAATAAACGATGCACTTCTGGATGCAAAGGTTACCGCGAACGAAAGTGAGTTGCACGATCTCGTTGATGAGGTTCGTTGCAAAGGCTCTAAAGAACGGAACACATTTTTCGATTCTGTTAGCAGTAGACTGAGACAACTGAAAGTCTCCCAAGCATCAAACTCGGGAGAGAAAAAAGCCGTAGATAGAAGCATTACCCTTGATTCCAAGAAGAGTTCAAAAATCAACTTTGACCAAATCAGTGAGGCCATCAAAGCTTTGAGGGGAAAAACGGGCCAAGAACCAGGAGAAAAACAGCCGAAATACTCAAGAGGAAAATCATTTTTCGGTGGAATTAGCAAATTCTTGAAAACACTGGGAAGAATGAGCCATGACGAACACTGCAAAGGTAAAAAAAGGAAGAAAGTTCGATTTCAAGAGGATGTCGCTAACTCTCATCTTCGGAAATTAGAGAAAAGAGGGTATGAATTGTTTCAGCGGCTTGATAGGGTTATGGCGGGATTCTCAAAAGAGGACGAAGAATATCATTATCTAATGGAAACAATGCGAGCCTGTGACTTCTTAACAGAGAGGAAATAGATAAATGGTGAAAGGAATGGATCATATACTCGAGAATTAGACTAAAAGATAGGGACTGTAGTGTACATTACCCCGTGATCACTGGCAAATGGCTGAAATGCTTCGCACGTATACGTATTAAATGTGTTCTTTTCTTTATAATTGAATTTCACGCTTAAAATAAAGAAAAACTTGATAAAGGATGGTAACATAGAGGTGGCAACAAAAATGTAGAGGCGATCAAGTAGAAAGAATTTTTTGCCACTTTCCTTCAGAGTGTATAATGTTTGTATGTAGGTCCATCTAAATTAGATAATTAAAACGTAGCTTCACGACCTGAAGATTAGTTTCTCGAAGCGGTGCTTAGGGAAAGGCCTCGTTAGAATGTCAGCAATCATCTCATCAGTGGCAAGATAATTACACAAAATTGCTCCATTTAGTGCTTGTGGAGTACCAGCAAACGAAAACTACCCCTCGTCGGTGCAACCCCAAGGTAAAGAAGAACCAGACGAAACGTCTTGTCGCCTTTCCTCTACATTTGAGTGTATTCGATCGACACCATCTTCTTTCACAAATTACTTTTGACATGTATATTCAACCGTCTATGCTATCGCTCAACGTAAAGCGTACTTTTCGATCTCTACAAACAACGGTCTAAAAGCGACGGTCAACAGAGAATTGACCCATGGGTAAAAAACTAAAAACTGAGCTTTCCAAAACACTGACAGCGCATGTTAGCTCTTTTTTTAAGTCTTACTCCCCCTCCCCCCCCCCCCCCCAAAAAAAAAAAAAAGAAAAGAAAAGAGAAGGAAAAAAACGTACCTAAACGGGGATACTGTGCACGGAAACAGTTAATCTCTTTTGAAACACACAAGTGGAACAATTTTGGCTGGAAATTCCCCGCGCAAAATGGTAAAATAGAGGATACAAAACAACCTGTTTGACGCAAAATCTAAGGAAAGAATTGAGTCGATGACAGGAAACAACAAAAGTTTGACAAAGGAAAAATACAGATTTTTTGAACACGAAGTTTATTCAACTACGGATACTTTGTTACCCCAGTAATTTACCATTGACTTTGACAGCTTGAAAACGAAATATCCGCACACGCGCAAACGGTTGAACGCTTTGTCAAGTGATAATAAAGAGCGGGCAGCAGAAACTCATGCCAGCGGCCAGTTTGAAGACAGAGAAAAAGGTCATCGTAGAGAGGTAAAGGACCACTAGCGTAAAATGACATCATTTTTTTCGAGGGTAAATCGATTCTCATAGTAAAAGAAAAAATAAAATATTTATTGTGGCCTATAAAGAGGTAATGTGACCAAAGTAGAGGAAAACCTAGTTCAAGTATTCAGAAGGGAAACCTCGAGGAAAAACGAAATCAGCAAGGTGAGATGAGTCAACCAGTTTGTGAACAAACGTTACACTTTGTTTTTTCTGTAATGATATAAGCTGTCTGAAGACTTTCTGTCAGGCGAGCTTACTACGTACACATTGTACCGCAACTTTCCTGGTCACTCTTTGATCATCTCAGTTTTTGTTGGATCTGTGAAGAGTTAACTTTTCCGCTGTTTGGCGGGACTCAAGTCAAAATTTCGGTTGAGAAGAGGTGGTAAACTTGAAATAAAGGCAGCACCGCACCCATGGCCGTAAGGTTTTTCTACCCCTTTTCACGTGTCGCTCTTTTAATAAAACGTACGGGATTACGAGATTGCAAACTGCTAATGGAGTGGAAAAGGGTTGACAGACACGGCCTTAAGAATTAAACGCATTTCTTGTTTTCGCTGATTGAATAATCAAGCTGTACTTTACTATCGAGTAAAATCAAGGTCTAAATAAAGAAGAATCAAATCTATCAGGGACAGCGTTTGTTGATTTGTTTCCTTTGGGGAAGGGGTGGAGTTTAAGGATTTTACACTTCTCCCCCCCCCCCAGCCCCTTATAAGACTCCGTAATATTTTTAAGAAAACCCACTCATTTGCAGGAAATTTGCAGCCAATATTATTAAGTACACTTATATACTTTATTAGTGACGACTGATCCTTCTTCCGTTCCCCCTGAAAACCATCTATTCCCCACCTCACCCATCAGCGACAAATAATGAATTGTTTCTCACATACGATTAGTGGTGGTCATCCAAGCTTGCCCATTCCCTGACCAGATTGGCCAGATTTGTTTTGATAAAATCATTTCCATATATGTTTTTTGGCTCTTTGGAACGGGAAGAAACGATTTACGGTGCGGGTTTCAATATTTTGGTGAGCATCGAATGTTGTCTCAAAGTATCAAAAACATACCAAATCAACAAAAAAAGTTAGAACTGCATGAATCAATGGAAAAAAATAATTTGGAGAATATCACTTTATTGTATTTTCATCCTTAATGTTACTCAATATAATTCACGTCAGATGTCTGTGACATTTCATGCTTGAAATACTTATTGAAAAGGATATTTTTCTTTTCTTGATGGCGTCCGAAAAGCAACTAATTTCCTTTCCTTAAAGCTCAAAATATATTAAGTGTTGACGACTTGTTCGCTTTTTGTTTCGATAAAGGACTGCTAGCAGAGTTCCTTAACAGGAGAGGGGAGGGTCCTACTTCAGAGTGTCTGGAGTAGATTTTTTTCATTTCAAAAATTGTTACTTTAATCACTCTGGCAAAGAAAGGGGGTGATATTCTTTCTAGTGCTTCATTCCCGCCCCTCCCCTCCCCCCTTTTTTTTTGATGCACTCACGCACTATAGTTACGCATCTGTGTTGTTTTGCTAAGGGCAGTTGATTTCTCTCCCAGGCTCACCATAATGTAATGATCATATGATATTTCTGACATGTCTTGTTTTAATTTTTAAGTCAACCACTAATTAGCCAGCTAATGTTACTCAGTCATTAAATGACGTCAAGAGACGATTGAGGTATGTCTGAGATTAATGCAAATGGCTTGAACATGGTCAGAGATATCAACACTTGGTTACGATACGAGAATAAAATGAAATTTTTGGGTACGGCTTCATAAACTCGGGTGCCACTTTACAATATAACATCACTTTCAAAGAGGATTGCTTAAACTAGAAATCTGTAAAGTTTCTGAGAAAAAAAGCAGTAATACCTAAGACCATTTATCCGTGGTTTCGATATTGTTCAGTGTCGTCGATAACACTTGTTGATTTTGAACTTCCAGCTGCATGACAAGAAGAAATGTTCGCGGTAGAAACTGCTTAAAGTTAGAAAGATCGGTCGATCAAGAAGCGCGTATTGTCCTGAAAAGAGCTAATGTCCATGAAAGTGATTGGCACTAATTTCATGTCTCGCGGAGGGGAAGTCAGAGGAAAAATTGGTGATCACTTAAATAGTTCACTTATCCAGACAATCATACTTACTGGAACGCGACTCAGTTTGTTTATTCCTCAAAGCTGGATGTTTTGTCTTTTGTTGACACGTTGTCGAGTAACCAATTCGGCAGTCATCGCACACGACCAGAGGTTAACGTAATCACTTACGTAAACACGAAGCTAAAACATTGACACTCAAAAGCTGCAAACTGTTTACAAAGTCAAAACAATCGAGGGCACCTGCGTACGTGCAAACTTTCCTGATCAGTTGGCTGACGGTTGTTAAGATGCTCTCGGTTACAATACTTTCATTATTAGCTGAATGAAGTAAGTTTCATTTCGAAAAATCATCTTTTCGGTAGAAAGGAATTTGAGATTCTCGGCTTCAGCGCAGCACAATTCAAAATTGTGTTTAAGATTATAACAATCTAATCCCTTTCCATACAGAGGTCTCACGCAGTCTCTAAACTTATAGAAAGTCAAACACAAAACTATCCGTCCTAATTTATTTTGTTAGACATTTTAGAAACTTCTGATATGCCTGGGATAGTTTAACAATTTCCCTCAGAAGTGGAAATCACAAAATCACAGCTAGATTTCTTTCCAAATAAATCTCTACTGACTGATTTTATGATATGATCACTTCTTAAACAACGCAGGTATTTTTATTTATGCAATCACAGTGACTAAGTTTGTTTATTCAATATGAGGCTAATTCCCATAGTTTTTCGACTGCTAAGGAATTCAGTAATCACTAGAAGCTTCTAGTGTTTTGAATGAAGACAATTAACTCGTAAAATTCCCGATCGCAGAATAATGAAATCTTTAAGCGATGTGGTTCTTGATGTTTTCCTTTCTTTCAACATCACGTCCAAATGTTATGGTAGCGTGATCTAGCCGTGTAGCTCAAGGGAAACCATTGTAACAATAAACTACGGCAAAATGATAAAAAAGAAAATGAGTTGAAAAGGGGTTGCAGTGTAAACTAGCTTAGTAGCTCAAGTTAAACTTTTTCAAGAGATTATTTTTTTTAATTGCGGCAATGAATACGCAGCAGATTTATTCGAAACCGATGATTGAGGGTAATTGACCATTTGATCTATTTTTCCATCAAAAGAAAAACAAACCTCCGTTATCACGAAAAGAGGAGGCAGACCCTTGCGATTTCTTTATTCGCGCGACGCCCTTTTATTTTCCGCTGACTGCACGAAAAACAACTGCAACAGGAAGTGCTAGCTTGAAGGCTACATCTCGTCTAACATTTAATTCGAGCTTAGTGCGTGGTTCACGGCTATGTTCATGATTCTCTCTCTTCTAGAGGCCTCAGTTTCCCTAACTCTGCATTCAATTGCTATTGTTCTGCTTTTGTTCTGCTCATTAGATCTTTTGTTTTGCTTCGTCCCCGTTGCCGCCGTCGTCGTAGTTAAAGGTCTCTACTCCACAGCGGTGGCGACTTGGTAAAACAAACGATTTAATAGCCTAGCAGCTCAGCACATGCGTTTTAAAGCTTTCTGTATTTCTTAGCCATCTTCTGTAAAAAAAAATACATAAAAAATATGTGATCATCAAAATTCGTCTTATTGTGAGAACGGAATCCCAGAAAGAAATTTGTATAAGTGCGTATTTGGAACACAATGATGTTCACATTCGTCATGCCCGGAGTTGAGGTGACGAATCGATACGAACACGTAGACACTCCATCTACCCACACGATCGCCGACGAGCTGCACAATCGGAATAAAACTGATTCAGCTACCACCTGATTATCTGAGTGGTGTGTCCCTTCAGTAAATCGCGCAAATGATAGTGAATATCTTTTCTTTTTTCTCTTTTTTGTGAGACAAATGGGACCTTCTCGATCCAACCATCCAAAAAATTATATCGAGACAGAGACGAGGCATCGATTTACCATTGCAGAGTTCGCACTAAAATTTCTCACATATTGTGCTCTGTTCTTAGGCAAGTCTCTTTATCCTCACAGTGCCTCGCTTCATCTAGGAGTTCAAATGGGTACCGGCGAACTGACAGAAAAACCTGACGAAATGCTGAGCAAGGGGTTGGGTGGGGGGAATGGGGGGAGGAACATGTTACGGACGAGCATTCCAGCCAGGGGGAGAATTGCTATACTTCTTGTCACTTCACGCTACAGAAACAAGAATAGGCTGTTGCTGGATAGGCATCTTGGCTCGAGTACAGATTTATCTCTATACGCACTCAATAAGAAATAAATAGCGCGCATCGAGGCAATGAAGTTTTTTTTTCTTCATCTCCGCTTCATACCGAAAAATTCCAACATCGCTTTGTCAATGTTCACAGTTTTTATTTGGTCTTTCATAACTACTTTGATCCAATTCATTTGATCACTGAGGACGCTTTCCGCCAATAATTTAAAAATATCTTGTTTTTAATCCTTTACTGGCTATTTGCACAAATTATCTAGCTAGTCATTCACTCTTATTATCCACGGAACTTACTTAAGAAGATGACCGTCTCATTTCTTAAATGAACAAAGGAAAGCTGCCCCCACTGAAAGGCCCTTGACTCCAAGCCCCCCTCTTCATGATTAATGTCTCCCTCCTAGTTGCCATGAATAAATTCTTTGACAGCCAATGATAAGTTTTAATGAGGTAAAGGGCTGTACAGTTATAACATCCCTACAGCTCCGCTTTTAGACTTCATCTAAATATTATCAATTGTTCTTTTGATTCGTAAAAGTTGATCATTATTCTCTTTTTGACTTTTTTAATTTTCTAAATGTCCATTATCTTCATTATGGGAAACTCTATCGATTGCTGTTACACCACTCGTCAATACAACCAGTGTTTCTTCCCGTGTGTTCAGTCGTGTTCGTACACCACTCGGCGAGTCTGGTACAATTACGATGGTCTGGAGACTGTGCAATCTTTGATTGACATCGTAAAGCCTGAAAAGGGTGTGATCTGAAAGTTTCCGAAGTCTCCAGCGGACATCAATGCAGACAAAGAAATAGCGAGTGCACTTGCATTAGGTAGAGTATCATTACACATTAAAATGATATGTTATTAATATCACAATATTAATGTTGAGGATTGCTTTTCATAAACCTGTAGAGAGTAGCTAAGAAACTAAACAAATTTCTTTCCTCGGCAAAATTGTACCCAAAAATTTCAATACTTAAAACTTGTTGCTCGAAACTGGAAAAGCCAAGGAGACCGTGGTGCTGAAATACATGGGCCACTGTATGCAGGCCTATTATTTAAGGAAAAATGATAAGCAGTCTCAGTTTGCACTGAGAAGAAGTAGTCGTACGGCTTCACCGTTGGAAGTCTGGACACAAGGCTAACAGAGACGACATTTTAAAAATGCTCTGCAGGGGAGCCGAAGTTAAAATTCGCGTTCATGAACGGATCAGTGTCCAAGCTCCAAAAATAACTAAAAAAAAAACATCGAGCAAGATGAAAGGAGCAGGAAGATTTGGAGATATTAAATTTGTGTAATCTAACATGAGGACTCACTATGCATAGCTCACTCAGTTTAGACACTAAAGTTCGCGATTCTTTGACTCACTGTCAGAGAATCGAAGCTCATAATCTAGGTCTCCCATTTGGGAGTTCTATTCCCCGTAAATGACTCTTCATACCACGCTTGTTACCAAACTAGTAACATCTTTGGCAAGGATCTTCTCCTGCTTTGGCTATTTGATAATTATATCTAAATAATCAATTTACCTTTATTGTATTCTTCAGCTCAACATCTTGATACTCGAACGAGTCATATAAGAGATGACCAATTTGTCGCAGCCAACAGGAGAAGACGACCATTCTCAGCAAATACGGTAAGATTGACAACACAAAACGAAAACAAAATAGTGAAAGAGGTTACCATGTTCTCCTGTGAGGCTCTTTTCGCCTACCTTCCTCATTCCTTAATAAGTAAGGCCCTTACGATATCTAAAAATGAAAATACATTGTTTAAGGAAAATAAAGGAATGTTTTCTCTTAACTCCTGGAATTGGCATCAAAGCATGCGTGGTGATGATTCCCCTGCTGGGTGTCACGTGGCATTCGGTCTCCTCTCGCCTGTAGATAAAGCTTTCGTTTACGTCTTCACCATACTCCCCAACTCTGCTCAAGTCAGTATTCGCTGGTAACTCTTAAAATTATTCAATCTCTATCATTATTTTACTTTCTAACCAAGTGAGACACCATTACAATGATTACATGATAAGCTTTTGGAGTTTTGAAAACAAAAATGCAGTTAGCTATGCAAGAGAAGGAAGACTTCTTTTTCAATTATAAGATACGCAATTTTCTTTCCTTCTTGAAATCGTTATAGGTATTTGACTAATTTGTTTGCAAAAATTAATGATCTTGAAATCATTTTCATGCTGCAGGGTTTCCTAATTTTCGCTCTACACCGTATGCGAAACACTCAGGTAAGAAAAAAAAATCAAACTGATTATTAACTCCATATCATCAAGTTTTAGTGTTTCGATAGATATCTGGGTACTCGAGCTAAAACCGTATTTCGTGTTGCTCGTCTATCTGCAGATCAAAGAGCGATTCAAAAGAAAGATATTGTTTTCCATCTTCTATAAAGAACAACTCCACAAGGAAGAGCTCACAGGTCAATCCAAGTGAGGTTGGGGATGTATGCGCAGTTGAATTGAAGTCTTTTACTGAGTTTGAATCGAAATCGCACCTAACTTAAATAACTGGATCCAGCCAACCGGAAATGACGGTCAATTACTTGGTACAATCACTTAGATAACAGCAATAAGTCGGTTACGATCGATCTGATTTGCGATCTGCAGCTACAAAAAGTTATTTCTTTTCATTATTGTTTAAGCACTCAACTAGCTGTAATTCTAATCTATCTTCTTTACGATAACAAGTTTATTTTCTGGGCGATCGTAAATTTGTAGGCAAGATTCATCGAAATAAACCAATCTATAAATTTAAATTTCTAATGGCCCAGTATCTTGACGACTTTCCTTCGAATAAGACCACAGTCCAATACAGACGAGGTGGGAATTTAAGCCAACATATTACGAATTGTCTTTCTTTAAGAAGCACTCTAGCACGCAGCTTTAATTGAATGTATTTATCTTTCGATTCTTGCGCGCTAACTTTCTGCACTTACTGCACTATTATTTCATATTCGACGTTTTACTTATTGAATTTACAAACTTCTCACCAAACACTGTTATTACTTTAAACAATAAGCTATGGATAATAACTGAAACTATAGGTTTCTAGAAATTTCGAGAATGCCTAGTCATGCGGGAGTGCATACCGAGGGACTTTCTGGAGCACTTTAATAGGTTACGTAGTTAGGATGTAACACTACCAATATAGTTGTGTTGTAAGCGTCCGGAATTTTCGGGAATACTTTGAACATAAGGACACAGTCGTGCAGCAGTAGTACTTGTTGTAGGGAGGGACGGACTTTTCAGAAAGCTATACCGAGAGAGAGCAACCGTGGAAGATTGTTAATCTCGAGTTACTTTGGAGACAACTTCGAGATTGTGTCACGTCAGTGGTGAGCAAAGAAGTAGTTTGTGGTGGGCTTCAATCAGTTTTTTTTAAGGATAATTATTCTACTTCTTTAAGAGTCGCTCCCTGGCAAGAATATTACAAGTTGTTTAATAAATTAAATGATTCTGTTGATTAATGATGCTCTTTTTGTCTGTTAAATTGTACAGTTACAAATAATACTAATAGCATTAGCTGCTAATGCTGACATTCAAAGTTGTTGCTTAATGAATAAATATATCAATACGTAAATGTTTAAATAAGTAAACAACTTATTTAGAAAGAACAGAAAAAAAACTCTTATGAGTGGATCTTTTTTTTTTGAACAGTTACTTTTACCAATTTCTTTTCGCATTCCTAAAATTAGGAGTATCGTTTTAAATCGAAAATACATCGATTAATTTGGAATTAAACTGGGGCAATGTTAGCCGGAAAAGGCATAAACCAAGAGATTATAAACTATTCGGCACACATCATTGAACAACGATTAAAGAACTTTTACATAGAGTATACAATTTAAAGGAAAAAGCTTAGCGATAAAAATGCAGAATATTTCGATGGGCCTGGTTTACAAATATCACTACAGTGAAACTTAGCATTGCAGAGGAATTTCAACAAGCGAGAGAAGGAGTCAGTTATGTAGATGTGGCCAACAGTTTATAATAGTCTAGTTAACGTCATACCCATTTATAAATAAACATGGATGACGAAGCGTGCGATTAAGACGGAAGAAGTTAAAATAAAAATTATTCTGAAATATACAAGCACTTTTCTCTCTACACTGCTCAAATGCGATAGGTCAAAACGCTTCAAGCTTCGATTGACCTAATATATCCCAGCTAAGACGAGCGAATATTCCAGAATAAATAATCAATTATTCCATGAGCGTGGAGAGATACTGGGAGAGTAGAATGTCTCGCCCACAGAGCACATCACTATGACCCAAGAACGTCTCGCACTAAGAGCTTTTGACTCGCCGCTCGTTCTAAATTGTTGGAATTCAAACATTTGGACACAAAAGTGATGGTTTCCATGACTTTTTTCTAGGGGAGAGTTGTTTTTTAGGCTGAACACTAAACTTTGGCCGTTAGCCACCGTTGTTTTAAAGGCATACGAATTAATTAGCATGTCATAGGCGAGATGAATAAATAACAATAATTTCCATTTATGCATAACGAACAGATGGCATACTAGCTTAAGCTGCTCGTTGATAAAACAGAATTTTGTTTAGGACAACTTTCATTTAACAGAGTTCATAAAGAAATTACCGTTCTTACCATCAAATATTTTTTAGCTGCTTCTTCTACAACACTTGAACTACAAAAAGTATTTTGATGCCGTGAAGCTTTTCAATTGTATTAGAAAAACAATGCTCTACATCAGGTGCAAGTTGCTTTTTGTCGATTGGTCCGTCTATGACAGAAAAAAAAATGGAGACTAACGCCATGAACATGTGTTCAGAGATCATGATTTTCATTACAATCTAACTCGTTCGAAAGGCTTTTTATGAGGATGCCGCAAATCCGCAACTCTCAAGCAGTGTGAATCAAATAGAAGTGAATCCGGCAAAATGTTCAAAACCCCGGTAATATGTTGTATGCTGGGTGAGTACGACCCTACTTATTCCTGTTTGTTCTGTGGTAGCTATGAAACCGTCGAAATGGACTTTTTATTGTAAAATATTTATTTCGATATTTAAACTTACGGAACTCTAATAACGAACCATACTAAACTCCTAACATGACCTCTCGAGTTGTTGTCTAATTATTAAAGCTAATTATCACCATTATCGTTATCATTAGTTTCTCAATATTTTTCTCTTTCCATACAATTTAAAATAATTGAATAATAATCACCCGTAATGACACATTCGTATATGTTGTTCGCTAGGTTAGTACCACCTTAATTATACCTTGACTTTCCACTTGTGACACATTAATATCCATTTTGGAACGTCCTGTGAAATTTAGCCAAACCAAACAGAGAAAAAATGTCAGGTGGTGGATATTTGGCACTGTTAATTAAAACAAAACAAAACAAAACAAAACAGACTTTAAAGATGTCCTCATTAAACTTTTAGTTCTTAATCAGACATGGATCTCTTATAAATTGGATTCCTCAAGCCGTTTAGATTCCGTATAGTGCAAAGTAGGTTTCCATAGAGCGTTCGGATGAGGCGTTATTCAGACATCGCGGTACCCAAACCTTTAGAGCTTTCATATTGTTGTTTTGTCATTAAAACTCAGAGTAGATGACTGCTGACTGCTCGCCAAGTTGGACGTCATAGTTAATTAGAACATATTTCTCTTCTAAATTATTTTTCTTTATGCCCGAAAGCAAACTTAATACTCAAACCATTGCTCTTCTTTTAAAAAATTTTATATGGGCTCTGGAGGTTCCGCAGGTTCCGCGGCCTGCTGATGCATAGTTTTGTAACTCCCAAGAACATGGAAAAATCCTCACAAAATTTTGGAGACCAACCCCTCAAGATTCAAATTGTGCAAGTTTTATTTGAGCGCTCAGATTTGATACCCGATTCATTCGCTGAAACATTTTTTTTTCTGGATAGCACATTTTACATCCTTTTCATTCGTTTATAGTTCGGTTGCGCGAATAACCCGTTTAAAAAAAATTTTCCAAAGGACATTCCTGAGGGTCTATCGTATCCTTAAAAATGTTTCCACATGTGAAAAGTTTTATTCAGCTGGTTGGTGAATTGCGGAGATGCTGCATTTTTTATAATTTCTCCGTCAGCTCCTTAGGAAGGTAATAAAATTCATGAATGGATTTTAAAGGGCATGTAGCAAATAAAATGCATTAGTACTCGTCTTACTCAAAATCTAATAAACTTTTTCATTGTTTCAAATGTTACTCTTGAGATAACAATCAATTTATTTGTCCATTTTCTCTTCTACAGTCATCCTTCGTTTGTTGATGAAATTGCCAGGGACAGGTGAGGCCGCTTCATTCCGATTTAATATTCAAGTTCCTTTAAATAGACGGGAAAAAAAAAATACCTGAACAATTATCATACTAATGAGTTATAGACTTTCCTTTTAAAATTACATTGGATTGCGATTCAAAACGTGAGTTGGAAAGCAAAACAAAAAGTCAAAGAATAACGGTGCTATTACCCTGATCTCCCAAAGATCCACTTTTAAAACCTGGCCTGATTCTAATATTTGCTTCAGGGATGTAGAGGGTTTTGATGCCCATCGTCTGTTATTAAAATTAATGATATAAAAAATACTTTCTCGATCGCTCAGTCAGTGTTGCTATCTTCAGTATACATTTTTCGTTTATTTATTTATTTATTTTCTTGTTATAGAGTGCCAACCGACCTGTTTCAAAAACTCCTCTTATATATTTTCGAAAAGCAAAATTTACAGGTTTCCTAACAATGACGTCTGCTCAATCTTGGGAGGTTATTTAGTCTCCATCGAGACTGAGGAAGAATGGCAGTTTATCAATCATGAGATTCAAAAGCGTGGTACTTGTAATACTTCGACTACTAATGCGTGGCTCATTGGTTTGGAGAAGAAAGACGGGGTTTGGATATGGAAGAGTGGAAAACAGCTGAATATCTCGAAATGGCGAGATTCTGAGCCAAATGGGAACGACGAAAGGGCAGAAATATCCATGAACGGAAGCCTCTTTAATGGTATCCCTCGGAATAATAAAGAAGATGCCTACATTTGCGAGATGCCCGGAGGTAAGATCACATTCTAACCATAAAGTATATAATGTGCTGAAACATTAGCAGTCTTGCACTTGTGTCATGAAAATTGCTCTTGCTTCTTAAAAGTAAAAAAAAACATAGTTCACAGAATATACTCTGCTCACCTAACTTGAACGTGTGAGCTATGAATGAACTTTTAGGCATAAGTAGTTGAACACACTGCCCATGAAATTTCCGTAATACGTGTTTCACAAATTAAGTGAGTGTAGGCTTTCTGTTTTGAGCATAACATATCGAATTACTTTTATTTTTGTGTGTCCGGGTGTGAGTTTCTCGTACAAGTCAATGATAAATATGTTATTCGCCGGCTGGAAGGTCTGTATTGAGTAATACTGTGCCCAAGGTCTTGAGCACTGGTAGTGGAGATAAATTGCACAGTTTTTCCCAATACGGACCGACCTTGGCTGATAAATAACAGTTTTTTCCTCTTGAAATTAACTAAATGTTTTCCATATGAGCCTTAATGAGTTAGGGTTGTAAGAGTGGCAAAACCTTCCTTGAACTGAACAAATTTTGAGCTAGTAAATGGTAGTTGAAACAGATTGAATAAATGTAAATAAAAAAGAGGCCTCACCGAAATATTTATATTTGGGTAATGAAAAAGGTAATTTAAGAGGCCTCCAAACAAACTTTGAAACATTTTTTGACAAGTATCTGTCACAATTTGACACCTGTCAATTAGAGAGCGCGTAACAAAAAAACGCATGCACCCTTTAAAACAAATCAACAACGACAACGGCGCTGGTTTGGCATATAAACTGAACTGCAAAGTAATTTTAAATAAATTTAAATCTATGTTTTGAAGTTGTGGGAGTTCCCTCGTTTGTTTGCTGCAATCGCGAGTGCAACTCTGGTCTTTCATCAAAAGGGGAATTTTAAAGCAGCTTTTTCGCGTTGAATTCCTTTGTTTACTGTTGCGAAATTTATGGTACCAATGTCCAATTTGAACGGACCTGCAAAGACTTACCGAAAGCGTATTTGAAGTATAAAAGACCTACCTCACTGTTCTCCAAGGAAAAAATTTTTTGAAAGAATTCAGATACATAATGAATGAAATTACCATTAATGAATTCAACTGTGAAGAAATACCTCACGTTTTAACTTTCTGAGTTACTTCTTGTAAGGTTTAGGTTATTTACAAGCGGCTTTAAGGCAACGCGTTAACCTATCTTATGACATATTTGCTACCAATATTCATCTCAAAACCAATTTTTTTTGCAGGGAAACAAAGTTATCTGAGAGAGAGAAAGTGAGAATTAATAAGTTATCGATCGGCTTGATTTGCTCCAAAACGATTTGCTTAAAAATACTGTCCAGCCGGCAAAACGAAATAAATTTCTTGAAAAATAGCAACAAAGCTAGAGATGTAATCGGCGGCTCGCTCAAGCGATACCGTGCCCGTGGGCAGAGATAGGAAAACCCGGACCGCGTTAAGTACCAATAAGATTCCAGGATTCTTTACCGTGCCCTCTGAGAAAAACAAATAATAAATGCAGTTCTTTTGAGAAAGGTTATCGGAAAAATCTTGTCGGAATTGTAAGCGATAACCTGGAAGGTATTGCTGGTAGCTTTTAGGTCATGGTTAGACTTAACCTCAGGAATTCAGGGAAACCTAGGAAATGTCAATTTAAGGACGAGGCATCACGGGTTTGAACAACCTGTTTTAATTGCAAGACTTTCTTTAAATTCTAAACTGCACGAGCTAACCCTAATTAATTTATCTTTAATTTTTATATCCCTATTGATTATCGTTACCCAGATAACCTTTTGAGATTGTTGCGTACACTTTAAAGTTTTGCTCTTTGCCCATAACAACTGCATACGGTTAACTGCGTATCTCCAGTTGCACATTTGTGGGAACCTACATTCACATTTAATTTTACGTTTTTTTAAGTCTGATTAGATAGAGGAGGAAGAGTAGGGGGCGGAGTGGGGGAGGTGTCAGCTCAACGAGGAACTAATTAATATTTAAAAACTCCACTACCAAAATGATATGAATTCACAAATAATCTTAGCTGATGTGAAGTTAACTAATCCACAAAAGCAGGTAAGTGTGGCGGACGCCGTAGTGAAGAAAGATGTATGGTATTTATTGACACTGATCAGACAAATACATAGGATGTAAAAATAAAGGAATTCATTAGTGAATGAGTCACGTTTTCTGTTTCATTCGTTTTTTTCCTTTGTTGTGATTGTGATTATAATCTTTTTATGTTATCATTGCTGTTATAATTATCACTTTATTTATCATCATTTGGATAATTGGTATTTTTGTTATCATCTTCATCATCATGTAGAATGCCCAAACATAACTTTTAAAAACTCTTGGTACATAATTTCGGTGGATGGAGAGTCCTGGTACTGGAGCAAAGACACTTGCTCAAGTCTAGGCGGGGACCTAGTTTCCTTTGAAACCCAAGAAGAATGGAATTTGATTAATGACGAAATTCAAAGGCGAAACACTACGAACTATGAAAATAAATGGAGAATTGGTTTAAAAAAAAGGGCCAGGAATTGGACCTGGGTGGACCTTTACTAAATAAAATTGTCAAATCTTAGAAATGCTTTCCACTTACTTCATACCGTACACTGAGCTCAAAATTGGCCTATCGTCTGTGATGTACATAAATGCAAGATTTTTAACCGTACGCTTCAAAATTCTCTGAATGAACTTTATAGTTCTCCAACGAAACAGTTCGAGGAACGAATTGAGTTTTCACAATTTTAGTCCGTGCAGTACTACTCACTTTTTTATTAGTCTTACATTGAAAAAACTTTGTAAAATGGTTGAATTCGTCGAATAGTCGTGGAAGGGCAAATAAGATACATACAATACACTTCCAACCCATAAGATTATGAAATATTTGTGTACACCACAAAATGGAAGTTTGTGTAGGTGTGCTATTGTAAATTTCACCGAAGGTGCTTTCATTTGTAATTTTTCTTTCCGACTGTTTTGGTCATTCAAAAAGCCTATCGCCAGAATGCAAGTGGCTTCAACTTTGAGGAACAACAATGGCGAGCAAGAATCGATATCGCTTCTTCAACTTTTGAGGAAAATGGTTCGTATTAACTATTGTGATAACTTTACTTTTAGTATTACCTTGGTTTCTCCAATAGAAATTTCTGTGTCGAAATAAAGCCCCATGTAAAGGCGCTTCCTTAGTTTACATAGTCTATCTTCTTTAATCACTCCCCCTCCCTAAAATGTCACATACCTTAGAGCCTGATAAAAATTTCAATTTTGTGTGCTTTTTTTGTTGTTGTTTGATAACATTTTTTTGTTGATCCTTGGGGTTTAAAGGATCAATGGTGGTTGCATGTGTGTACAAGGATTTGCATGACCTACTTCTGACAGACCAAGCCATAAAGAGTGAAACAGACAACCAAAGGTGCCGTTATTTTCATATTACTCCATGTCGTTTACCTCAAAAAACACATAACACGGATACACATAAGATCTAAGTTCAACTAAACTGAACTGAGAAACTTTCCAAAAACTAGGGTTGGAAGACTCCCTGCTTGTCTCTGACCATTCCACCTTCATGAAAAATTAGCCTGAATCTACAAAAAAATATGTCATATTGCTTCCTTGGTTCTGGTCCATTTTCAAATACGATTTCTTCATAGGTATATCAACTCCAGGATAATGGCCGTAACTATGAACCCCAAGCCAGAGAAATCGCGAGAAAATGTCATCCTACAGTTCAGAAACCAAAAGGTAACATGAAAATTAGTTTCTATGCGTTGTTTTGATTTATTCTGACAAGATAAAATCTATTTTCAGGTCTTGACGGCAGAGAAGCGCTGTATGTTTTGGAGTGGCCTCAGCAAAAGGTAAAATACTACAATATATTATTATATATTATATATATTATATATTGTATGGTATTTATTCCTTCTTAAATTAAATTTAGTATGGAGGAGAATGAATGATTTTTCTCAGATGCTTTTGCGCAGATAAACACTTTCCTGGAAGCCAACATGTTGTCGTTTTTAGAGAGGGGAAGTCTGATTGAAATGTTATCGCAACTATAACTACAATAGAAGAAAATCTTGGCGCAAAATTGTCAAACATCACCTAGGCCTCTTCCCCAAACAACGAATAATTTTTTTTAACTTTTCTTTTTTATTCATGTGTGACAGCTTTTCAGAGGAAGGTTGTCATGTAATTACATCAAAAAGTAACTCAGAAGAAACAGTTTGCAGTTGCAATCATTTGACGCATTTTGCCGTCTTAATGGACTACGACGGTAGCACAAAGGTAATAAAGTTATTTTTGCCTTACTTAATAGTTTTATGGGCTCAATGAACTAACTCAACGTTGTCCTTTAATTTTTCTTTTCTTGACACAGCTCACCGAGGAGAACGAAACCATTCTGAAAGTTGCCACCTACGTTGGACTGAGCCTTTCCATAATCGGGATACTTTTAACATTAATACTTTATTCTTGCCTCACGTAAGTAATGCACTTGATTAATAATGAGGTAGATTCTTAACTCCCCTCAACAAGGCTGGTGAGAAAAGAGATCTCAATGCCAATCTCCATGCAAACAAGAACAGTCATGTCGGATAATTCACAAACTCAGGCTACATTTCATGCCCCATCACGAACTTTTGAACAACTTATGATTTCACTTTTTATGAATTTTTTAGGCTTTAGACATTTTCTTCGTAATATTTTCTTTTTTTTGTCCTCTTTGGAGCTATTTACTGACTTTCTTCTTTCCTTCGCTGTCAAGATTTAGTTAATTTTTTTTGCCATATTTTCTGTGTGTTGTTGCTTTTGTCTCATTCATTCTTCTTCTTTTTAACATTATTTTACCAGAGATGCTTGTAAACCTCTCTCTCAAATTCGGATGAGTGTTTCTATGTCCCTTGGGGCTGGACAGATCATCTTCCTCGCTGGAATAAACGCCACAGAAAACAAAGTCAGTAACCTTTCCTTCTATCCGTAGAATGAATTTACTCTTTGCACCGTAAATATCTTCTCGAAAGAAGCACGTTAAGAATTATACGAAAACTCGTCCTTTCCACAGGCTGTCTGTGTTACAATAGCAGCTCTGATGCAGTATTTCTTGATGGCCGCTTTCTGTTGGATGCTGATCGAGGGAATTTATCTCTACTTCTTCGTTGTGAAAGTTTACAACATTAACACCAAAATGTACACGTATCACGTCATCTCATGGGGTAAGTAAACATGCACTGGTAACTGTAACCATGCTTTCTGATCGCCAAGTCTGGTGTTGTCATGCAGTAAAGTGTTTCGATTTCCTGCCTTTATTTATGAGTAGGTCCTCCAGTGATCATGGTGGCCATTTCACTTGGCATCGCTGCTGGAAAAGAAGGGTTACAAAGCTATACGAATGATAAATAGTAAGAAAAAAATTGAAGGGTTTCGTCTTGCTCTCCTCCTTTTAATTTGTTGCGTTTAAATCTTGGTTTTGTTTTTGGATATAGTTTGAAATCGGTATCATTTTATTTTCTGACAAATTGTATCTTGGCTTTCCTCGATTAACAACCTGATCTGGATATTTGTCGCCTTTGTGGCTTTTATTGAAGTTGTGAGTTAATGATTAGTGTTGGTGACTGTGATTTGTATACCCTGGACTAATTGCCGCTAAATAATTTTTCCTCTGCTCTTTAAAACGAATTAAGTAATTATGATATGACTCAAGACAATATTTACCATTTCTTTTTCCTATTTACTTACCAAAAGCTTTGGACGTAGCCGTTGTTTGCGGGAATGCTGGTCAATTTTAACCTAACGATGGTCTTCAATAGCGAGAAAAACCTGTTGAGACGATGTCCTCACAGGCATAAGATAGCTTCATAAATTCTCCAGTATAGAAAAAAAAATTCTCCCCCTTCCTTCAACGCAAAAATAATTCATGAAAGAAAACAAAAAATTAAAAAAAAAAAACAATGACAAGTATGAAGGAGCAGGAAGAGTAGGATATATTGAATTTATATAATTTAACATGGGCTTTAGTTGGCGTGGTTCTTTCAGTTTAGACACTTTTGTGCGCGATTTCTTTCGCTCATTGGCAGAGGATCGAAGCTCCTAATCTTGGTTCCCCGGTTGGGAGCTCTATTCCCCGTAAATTACTCTTCATCCAACGCTGGTTATCGAATTAGTAACTTCCTTGGCAAAGATCCTCCCCTGCTTTGGCTATTCGACATCCATATCTAAATAATCACTTTTTTTGTATATTTTAGCTCAACATTTTGATCCTCTGTCGCATACTGTGGTAAAGAAGAGCGTCACGTGACATCCTAAGAAGCGGCTGCCAATGATCGATATTAGCAGGTATAGAGTCAAAAAATATCGAAGTTTATCTCTCATTCAATAAACCTAAACAAAGAAATGGGCAAAATTTATAAAGCGAATAAGACTTAGGCCCCCTCACTACTTCAAACGACAAGAAATAGCTTATGCAGGTTGATGCAGAAATTTTCTTCCCTTTGTTATTGATTTCCTCTTCCATTCTAACAAAATGCCAAGCGATTTGTTTCATTGTTTGACGTTCAAATAATAGTTTATTGTACTTAGATAGCAAGTAAACAATCTAATCGGAGAAACTAAATAAAATCGTTTGGCTCCAACTTTCGAGCTCGTTCTGAGCTTCCTTCAATGCTTTGTAGGCCAGTAACTAAAATTATAAAATAAAACTTCTCATTTTGCCTTTGGGTGATTGGTTTCAACAATATACTTTAAATGCATCGTTCTGCTTGTAAAAAATAAAATTTATCGCACTCAAAATTAAAGGAGAAATCTCAGAAAATCAACTAATAGTAAGACTAAATCCTGGCCATTACGGCCAAAATCTCTCATTTTAAGTCCAGACAAGCCAAATTCTGATCGGCAGAAACTAACTTTAAGTACCAATGACTAGGTACAAATCCTCGAAAAGTTAAAAGCAATTCCCATATGACATAAACTAAGATAATCGAGCAATCCTACAACTGATTATTTTCCAATTTCCATGGAAATTCTCCACACGCGCACATGACTGTAACAGTTTTACATCGCTCACGAGAAAAAAACCGATTGAGAAAAAGTCTTGATAACTCTTGAAACGCTTTCAAGACGTTTCAACTTCGACGTCAATGCAATGCCCAAATCCGCTTAGTTGGTAATACTTCGATTAAAAAATAACTTTTTACATAATTACTCTTAATAATTTCAAGACATCATATGAAAAAAAAACCAGTAGTTTCAGCAGAACATCAAAGATCAAGGTCTTAGGGGCAGTTCAGGCAAGCAAAAAGTCAACTTTTGAATCAAAGGAAATCCGTTCTCGTGTTAAACTTGACTTTGACGCTCTTCCTGCTTTGGAAAGGTGACTCTTGACAAAGATTTCATAAGTAGCTTACTGGTTTCTGGTCCAAATATCAGCGTTTGCAGGTATCCGAAAACACCCTGGGTTCCAATTGCTCGCTGCCTTAACTGAAAAATAAAAGAGGCTAAGTTTAGGGAGTATAGTTGCGTTGCTATGAAATTTTTCATAGCACATGAAACGATACATTGCACAACAGGATTGTTTTAAAAGAAATTTGCTTTTTTATTACTCCCATGTTTCCTAACAAGAATGTCATCATCGCAAACGTGTCCACTTGATTGTACTGCATCTCAATTTACTGGAGCAAAAACTAAATTCGTAACCCAACTGAAAGGAAAATAATACGCAAGTATCAGTGCTCATACATAAGCTATATTATGATTCAAGGTAACTTTGTATTGAATAGAATGTATAAACTTAATACTTACTTGTTTCGGCTTCTAATATCCTTGAAATCCAGGTTGACATCATCACCAATGAGTACAAATGGTGCCCAGTAAATCGCTTCCTTGAACTTTTCAACTTTTCTCATACACTTCATTGACTGATTGAGAGCTTCACTCGCCTTCTTGCCTTTGGAAAGTGCATCGTAGAAGAAACTCATGAACTCCAGGGTTCCCTCGTCGTCAATCGCCCACAAGGTTACCACAACAGATCTAGCACCAGCAGCCAAAAGTGCACGCGCCATGCCGACCACACCCTCGGCCATGACCTTCCCACGAGCAGTGTGACAGCAGCTAAGTACAACCAGACGTGCTCGCAAGCCAGCTTCTATGACATCTTTCATCGTCAGTAGATAGTCTTTCTCTTGCGGCTGAGGGTTTTCTCTTGTTGTGTTTAGTGCCAGGATAACTTCTCCAGTTTCTATTTTACCGTGCGCTGCTATGTGAACTAAGGCCACTGATGATATTCGTTTTAACACTTCATGTTTTGTTGCCATTTCTCCAGTGAGGGGGGAAACATTTAGGATACGTCCGATCATCTCCACTTCTTTCCTTGCTCCTGGAAGTTGCACCAAAAGTTTTTCCTGATAGATGATATGTTTGAAACATGGGTCGCCGACAAGCAACGCACCAGTCTTCATGTGAAAGTCAGCTGGACAATCGTGAATTAGTTGCAACGTCGTCAGAGAAGGAAGCACACGAATTCTGAATGAATCACTTAGATACGATGAGTTCGACTTCTGCAATGCTGCATAAGGTACTAGGCAAAATGGCCCCTCAGGAACGAATGTTAGCTCGTTGCCTTCGATCAGATCAGCAATAGGGGCAACGATGATGTCATGCAGCTTCTTTAAAGCACTTGAATGGGAGTGCCTCACATCAACTCGGATCACATCATTGGCCACTTCCTCTTCTGTCGGCGAATCACGAGGAAGATTTTCGATTGTAACAGTATCTCTTGCACCGATCTCCTTGAGGGCAGTTTTGTTTAGTAGCTGGATGAAAACTTCCAATTCAGCCTCAAACTTATAATCATTGACGTGCACCTCTCTCATCTGGATATTATCTTCACTGAGGCAAACCCAGAAGTAAACGCATGGTCCATTAATAGCTATGAAAACTGTGCTCAATGTAACCCACCTCAGAGAAATGCGGGATGCGCTGTACGTTAAAGAATGTCCAGGCTGATATTTTGTGGTCATGAGATCTCTCAGAGCTTGAGCACGTCCTTTCTCCGCGACAAGAAGAGCCTTTACAGCTTGACCTCTATTGAGATTTATACGCCACAAACCTTTGTATGCCTTTTGGTACCTATTACGATAAGAAATCTTCCACTGATCGTTGATTTGAAGGCTGGCCCTGATATTATCATACAATTCTACACTCGAGTAATAACAGTCAAAGGCCATCATAAGATTTCCTCGGCACTCAAAATTGCTTCCAAGGGAATAGAGTGAGCACGCCTCTCCGGTCTTATCTCCCACTTCTTTGGATATTTCGAGGTGACGTTGATAATACTCAATAGCTCTTTCAAACTCTCTTTGACCGTGATGGATACTGCCGAGAAGGCAATAACTGGTTCCTTCTCCAACCTTGTCTCCCACTTCTTTTACAATTTCTAGATGACGTTGATGGTACTCGATTGCTGTTTTGAACTGTCGTAAACTTTGATAAGCGATGCCGAGATTGCAATAACTTGCTCCCTCTCCGGCCTTGTCTCCCACTTCTTTAGCAATTTCTAGATCACGTTGATGGCAATCGATTGCTGTTTTGAACTGTCGAAGACCATGTTGTGCGTTGCCGATATTACCATAACTTCTTCCCTCTCCGGCCTTGTCTCCCACTTCTTTGGCAATTTCTAGATGACGTTGATGGTACTTGATGGCTGTTTTGAACTCTCCTAGACCTTGATAAGCGCAGCCGAGATTGCCATAACTTATACCCTCTCCAGCCTTGTCTCCCACTTCTTTGGCAATTTCTAGATGACGTTGATGGTACTTGATGGCTGTTTTGAACTCTCCTAGACCTTGATAAGCGTTGCCGAGATTACCATAACTTGTACCCTCTCCGGCCTTGTCTTCCACTTCTTTAGCAATTTCTAGATGACGTTGATGGTACTTGATGGCTGTTTTGATTTCTCCTAGACTATAATAAGCGCAGCCGAGATTGCAGTGACTTTTTCCCTCTCCGGCCTTGTCTCCAACTTCCTTAGCAATTTCTAGATGACGTTGGTGGTACTTGATGGCTGTTTTGAACTGTCCTAGACCATGATATGCGCAGCCGAGATTGCCATAACTTTTTCCCTCTCCAGCTTTGTCTCCCACTTCTTTGGCAATTTCTAGATGACATTGATGGTACTTGATTGCAGTTTTGAACTCTCCTAGACCTTGATAAGCGTTGCCGAGATCGCCATAACTTGCTCCCTCTCCGGCCTTGTCTCCCACTTCTATAGCAATTTCTAGATGACGTTGATGGTACTTGATGGCTGTTTGGAATTCTCCTAGACCTCGATAAGCGCAGCCGAGATTGCCATAACTTGTTCCCTCTCCGGCCTTGTCTCCCACTTCTTTAGCAATTTCTAGATGACGTTGATGGTACTTGATGGCTGTTTTGAACTCTCCTAGACCTTGATAAGCGTTGCCGAGATCACCATAACTTCTTCCCTCTCCGGCCTTGTCTCCCACTTCTTTATCAATTTCTAGATGACAATGATGGTACTTGATGGCTATTTTGAACTCTCCTAGACCTCTATAGGCGTTGCCGAGATTGCCATAACTTGCTCCCTCTCCAGCCTTGTCTCCTACTTCTTTAGCAATTTCCAGATGACGTTGATGGTACTTGATGGCTGTTTTGAACTGTCCTAGACCTTGATAAGCGTTGCCGAGATTGCCATTACTTGCTCCCTCTCCGGCCTTGTCTCCCACTTCTTTAGCAATTTCTAGATGACGTTGATGGTACTTGATGGCTGTTTGGAATTCTCCTAGACCTCTATAAGCGTTGCCGAGATTGCCATAACTTGTTCCCTCTCCGGCCTTGTCTCCTACTTCTTTAGCAATTTCCAGATGACGTTTATGGTAGTTGATGGCTGTTTGGAACTCTCCTAGACCTTGATAAGCGTTGCCGAGATCACCATAACTTGCTCCCTCTCCGGCCTTGTCTCCCACTTCTATAGCAATTTCTAGATGACGTTGATGGTACTTGATGGCTGTTTGGAATTCTCCTAGACCTCTATAAGCGTTGCCGAGATTGCCATAACTTGTTCCCTCTCCGGCCTGGTCTCCTACTTCTTCAGAAATTTCCCGATGACGTTGATGGTACTTGATGGCTGTTTTGAACTCTCCTAGACCTTGATAAGCGTTGCCGAGATTGCCATAACTTGCTCACTCTCCGGCCTTGTCTCCCACTTCTATAGCAATTTCTAGATGACGTTGATGGTACTTTATTGCTGTTTTGAACCCTCCTAGGCCTCGATAAGCGCAGCCGAGATTGCCATAACCTGTTCCCTCTCCAGCCTTGTCTCCCACCTCTTTAGCAATTTCTAGATGACGTTGATGGTACTTCATTGCTGTTTTGAACTCTCCTAGGCCTCGATAAGCGCAGCCGAGATTGCCATAACTTGTTCCCTCTCCAGTTTTGTCTCCCACTTCTTCAGCAATTTCTAGATGACGTTGATGGTACTTGATGGCTGTTGTGAACTCTCCTAGACCTTGATAAGCGTTGCCGAGATCTCCAAAACGTGTTCCTTCTCCGGCCTTGTTTCCCACTTCTTTAGCAATTTCTAGATGACGTTGATGGTACTTGATGGCTGTTTGGAATTCTCCTAGACCTCTATAAGCGCAGCCGAGATTGCCATAACTTGTTCCCTCTCCGGCCTTGTCTCCCACTTCTTTAGCAATTTCTAGATGACGTTGATGGTACTTGATGGCTGTTTTGAACTCTCCTAGACCTTGATAAGCGTTGCCGAGATCACCATAACTTCTTCCCTCTCCGGCCTTGTCTCCCACTTCTTTATCAATTTCTAGATGACAATGATGGTACTTGATGGCTATTTTGAACTCTCCTAGACCTCTATAGGCGTTGCCGAGATTGCCATAACTTGCTCCCTCTCCAGCCTTGTCTCCTACTTCTTTAGCAATTTCCAGATGACGTTGATGGTACTTGATGGCTGTTTTGAACTGTCCTAGACCTTGATAAGCGTTGCCGAGATTGCCATAACCTGCTCCCTCTCCGGCCTTGTCTCTCAGTTCTTTAGCAATTTCTAGATGACGTTGATGGTACTTGATGGCTGTTTCGAACTGTCCTAGACTTCTATAAGCGTTGCCGAGATTACCATAACTTGTTTCCTCTTCGGCATTGTCTCCCAGTTCTTTAGCAATTTCTAGACGACGTTGATGGTAATTGATGGCTGTTTTGAACTCTCCTAGACCTTGATAAGCGTTGCCTAGATTACCATAACTTGTTCCCTCCCCGGCCTTGTCTCCCACTCCTTTAGCAATGTCTAGATGACGTTGATGGTACTTGATGGCTGTTTTGAAGTCTCCTAGACCTTGATAAGTGTTGCCGAGATTGTCATAACTTGCTCCCTCTCCGGCCTTGTCTCCCACTTCTTTAGCAATTTCTAGATGACGTTGATGGTACTTGATGGCTGTTTGGAACTCTCCTAGACCTTGATAAGCCTTGCCGATATTGCCATAACTTCTTCCCTCTCCGGCCTTGTCTCCCACTTCTTTGGCACTATCTAGACATTGTTGATAGTAGTCAATTGCTGTGTTGAACTGTCCAACATTATAGTAAGACCATCCGAGACTGGCATAAGTATTTGCTTTGACTTTTAGTTCAGCATTCGATTTCCTTATTAATTGTAGGAAACGTTCGTTATCGTTTTTAATCTTAAACTTGTCAAGGGTAGCTAAATCATGAGCGGATTTGCGAAAATGCAAAGGAAATGTGCTCAAAGCTCAAGCTCTGAGAATTAATTAATATGGCCTCTTCTTTTGGGTAAAGTTTCGTGGAATAATCGAAAGAACACTTTAAAGAATATTTTAGCTTCTTGAAACTGCTCAGTGCAGTATAAGAGAACATCGCTTGTATTATGTGTTGAAGAATCTGCCTGGAACTTATTGAATTTTTCTTGAAATACTATTCACATTACATCTCGTATCAAGTTTGAAACATTCGTTAAAGGATACGGCCAATCCCATATGCAACCAACTCCTTGCTTCTTTATACCAGCAAAGTTCGACACAAGCTCTGGCTCCTGAAAAGGAGAGAATAATATGTGTTGCGAGGTAATTTATCACTGTTAAGCAATAAACGTATTGATAAAATAGACTTAATTTGACATTTCGCTGGGAACAAAAATTGTGATAATGAAGGAAATTTGAACTTGCGGAACAACTGAAAATGAACAATAAGGAGCTAATGCAAAGCGACTACCAATTAGGCTTCAATTGATCATGATAAAGGTGAATTTATATCGCGCACTCTTCATTTTAATGTGTTGTTATGTGCTTTTCAGCACTTTTCGGGGAAGTTTGCAGTCAGACTGCATTGAACAGTTTACAACTTTTGAAAGGGAATTTTTCAGGCGCCTCCTTGCCGAGTTTTTTAACGTCCCCTGCTAAGAGTTACCGAGAAGATGCAGGAAACGGGGCTTACGGTTTTCCGTCTATATCTGGGACAAGAATATCAAACCATTTGCAGATGTCATAGGTAGGTGGCAGCACATTCTCCTCAGAGTTTTTAAGTCTGAGTGTTGTTCTGGTCTAGGGCCTGAGCCCTCGACCTCCGACACTCTACTACGTGAACTAACCAGGCAGCGGTATTTGAGAGCTTATTGACATCTTCTTATGCTTTTTACCCACATCACAGACATTGACACATCAAATACAATTGACACTTGGGGTGCAGTCACCTGCCACAAACCACACAATCCTCTTTTGACGAGATCAGAGAATAGAGTGTTGGCGGCTTAAGTCTGAAAAACCCACCTTTCTTAATAGCTTTGATTAAAGTGGGTTCCAATTGAACGGCAACCGTCACATCATCCAGACATTCCACGTGGTTTGCTATGAGATTCAGGAAATGAGGTTTAAAAAAATGGTCATCTAATGAAATTGCAGCAACGAGAATCATTTCTTTGCTTAATTTCATCCACTAAAGGGGGATTCATGTATTTGTGCTTTTTTTCTGCTGTTGCTCAACTTCTTTCTTTTCTTGATGCAGATTGTGTATTCCGTGAATGAAAGTGATCCTCGCAGTAATGTGCACTACTTAGGCAGTAGTGAAAATATTGTGTATTGTACATGTATTCCGTTATCTTGTAACGCTGCATGAGAGATTTATATACTTAGAAATAAAAATGTTACCCAAACGGAAATGAGCTGTTGCCCTGTTGCTGTAAAGCTTGGCGTTCAGCCGTTTGTCTTTGCAGTTCACTTGAAGTCCTTCCGTGTAGGAGTTTATCGCGTTATTAGCTTCTCCTTGTCGGTATTCTTTGTTACCCTTCTTCAGACATACTTCCGCTTTCCCTGAAAACACACCATTTTAATGATTTAGTAATGATTTAGTAATGAGTGATACGACCCTGATGCAAACTTTATATATCCAAACGAACTTTTAGGTTAAAGGCGCTTAGGGTTAGGGTTAACATTTTTTATAACAGAGCGACAACAAGGATCTGCACGAAGAAGCCTTTTCAAATAGTATTGTGTCGGTTAGAGTACAAAATTCTCACAACGCACACAAAAAGGAAACAAACGTAATTTACGTCACTAATTCAGTTGATAATAATTATATTCACTACAGTGGAAAGTCAGTTTAGTAAGACAGAAGAATGAATGAAGCATCTTTAATAATATCAAAGTCATTCCAAATGTTACAGAAATTTGACAACCTGTCAGAAGGCCATCCATGGTTTTATTGCTCAGTGACTGAGAAATGTGTTCTTCCAAGGTCTTTTTTCTCCGTGTATCACTGGCATTCATTTCAGTGAACGTAAAACCAAGCTCTTCACAAACAAGCGTTGCTGTTGTGGTTTTACCAACTCCTGGGAAATCGCACAGAAGAGCTGCCTTTAAGGACGACCCATCTTGGTCTTTGTTGAAAAAGAAAGCTGAGCAAAATAAAAATGTTTAAAACAGTGATTCCATTACTAACATACTAACTGCATGTATAAGTGACTGTCGAGTGAAATAAATTCACCAAAGTTCATAAGTTACAGCTGTTTAAAAAAATGTATCTCTGAATGTGGGAATTAGGAAACATGTATTTATGTCATCAGTAAGTTGTACAAATGCACCTGGATGCACACAAGAGAGATTATATTCACTAAGTATAATCACCGCACAATACATGTAGGATGCTCACTGGTGAGGAAATTTAAGGCATACAGCTGAAGTGTGAATTAAATTTACTGTGAAGTTATGCTTTTGTGCTAATTATTGGAGAGGTTTGAAACACCCACCTGTCAGTGCAGGTGATGATGATGGTGTTTGTGTTGTTGGAGATGACATAGATCTTTCACTCAGTTGTAACAAATCCCCTTCAAACTGATCTTTTCTCCAATGGTTCAGCTTTCTCCTTCTTCTTTGTCTTCTTCTGCACACTTGGTGGTTCATAGCTGGTCTTATTGCCTTGTTTTGTTCTGACAAGCTCAAACATACCGTCTCATTTATTTGTGATGTTCCACATTGCCTTAGCCTTAACAAAGAAACCAGTTTACTTGTCCAGTAATGTTTAGCTGTTCAACAAACTTGCAAAAGAAATAATAAATCCCTAACTTGTAATTTTTTCAGTTCTTGTTAGTTTGCTACACAGATTTATGAATCGTCAATTAATTGAGTTAATTTATGCAAATTTGTGACAAGTTTCCCTGGTATTTTCTCAGTAGGCTACAGCCCAGGTTTGTTACAAAAATTTAGGGAAAAAGGTGCAACCTATATTTTGGTGTTCATGTTTTTGTTTTTGTTTTTTCCTTTTTTGATCTGTGTATTACAATGTACCTTAAAAAGTTTATGCTCTCCAGGATCCCGTCCCACAACCACATAACTTGTTTTCTTGCTCACTGATTGGGTAACTTTTCCACCATATCTTTGAATCAAATCAGCGACCTCCTCTCTCTCAATTATTTTCTAAGACTCCTGTAATAACAGATGTCAGTCCATTCAAACAGTTTTCCGCTCCCTAAATATTAAATTATCAAGTGCGTGCATGTTCAAGATATGCACAAGAATAATTAATTCTTCCCTTGAAGACCTGTTAATACTGTCCAAACTAAAAAGTTATAAATGGTGAAAAATGAAAAAAACTCTGTAGATACACTATAAACATTTGGGAGCAACATCAGCATCTCTGCACCTACCCCTCCCCTAACCCAAAAAACCATCAACTGATAGCAAGTAAGGGTTAATGTTGGATTAGGGGAGGGGTAGGTGGGTAGTTTCTCAGACATTGACATTGAACCAACAATATTGCACATCAACTGAGAGTAAAAGAATAAAATATATTTTTTTTTTGTTTAACCCTTTAACTCCCATGAGTGACCAAGACAAAACTTCTCTTACAATATCAACACAATATCTTGCAGACAAGTGATAAGAATAAATACAAATATTGGTCAGGGGATTATTAGTTGATCCAGGACCAAATTCTCCAAACTAACATTACAAGAATTGTATGACAGACAGTAAGGAGAATAACTATTGACATCTCAGAAGTAAAAGGGTTAATCAAAGCATGCATTTTACAATTTTTTTCAATAAACTGTGTCTGCAGATTTTCCAAACCAGCCTTAATTCTAATAATCTTCATTTTCCTTTGTCTTGCATCTCTCATTAAAATTTGAAAGGATGGAAAACAAACCATAAAGAGCTTTGAGAGATAATAATAATTTAACTACCAGAAGAAATTAACATGTAACTTCTCCCAAGAATATCCATACATTATCCAGCAAACAGGTAATGAGAACACTAAAACTCATCAGGCACATGTAGTTGTGTTATAATGATCTAACAAATTCTCATTATTAATTTACAGAAAAATGTGTCGCAGATAGAGGGGAGAATTGACAATCAGATCTTGGACTTTAAAAACCAACATGTACCTCAGGGATTTCCTTTGAACCAAGTGTCCTTGGACCATCTCTTGCCATAAAATGACGGTAGCCAGATTTTTTCTTTTCTAATGAGGGTGGAACTTCAACCACTTCCTCTGATTTTGAAACCTTCGGTGTTCCTTTGATTGGAGTTTCCTTATCAACATCTTTTTTATCCTTTTTGGAGTAACAGTTTTCTTTGGACTTGGTTTTGAGTCTCTAACAGGAGTTTCTGGAACTGTGGCAGCTTTGGCAGCCAGTTTGCAAGCAGGAGTTGTCTTTTTACATGTATATCAAACATTCTAACAGCTAAGAGTTGTCCTCATAAGGCAAGAGTTGTCCCAAATAGGAATGTTGATGGTGAAAGACACTGCTGCTTTGAAAAATGGAGACAAAGTGGCAGCATCATCCTGGATTGTCAAAGTTAAAATCACCAAGAATGTACCTAAAAGTTTTGTCACCACAGTTACTGTTTAGTGGAAATTCTAGGTACAGTAATGGCAGTATTTTGAGTGGTTATAGTATTGAAAGTAATGTTTTGTTGCAAGTATTGTTAGCAACGTGCATCTGTGTAAAACCATCTAATTTCATAGTAGGACAGGTTTACATATAAAAAATGACATGTACCACCAGTTAACAAGTTTGAGTAAGCTTTTGGATCTTATACAAAGCCAAATTTAGTCATAAAATGTTTCTGTTTCATCTTTCAAGTACCTTATTCAAGTGCTTAGAGACACATACCATACATATGCAATCATATCAGATCCAATCAATTCTAGTATCAGGGTAGCACGTTTAAGCATTAATAGTACTGATTAATTTTGGAACAATAAAGGATGGTGATCAAAAGGCTTACAAACCTTTTTCTTCTCAGGGGAAGGCTTTTTAACCTCAGACTTTGATTCTGGGAGGTCTTATTTTCTTTTCTTTGATGGTTGCTCTGTTGTGTAATGGTTGACATTACCATTTTCTCTTCCTTCTTTTTCTCTCCCATTCTTGTACTCTTCTTTTCTATTCACTTTGGAGTCTACATTTTCTTCAGATTCATCAGATCTCTGAGTGAAATGAAAAAAAATTCTTGATGGTTCTACAGGGAATCAAGGTATGATCATTAAGTGGGCTGAGCTCTGGATCAAGCTTAAAATTTGCACTCTCAAGATTGACTAATTTTCTAATTTCTCATAACAATACAAATTCACAGTCAAGCAGCAAGTTAAAGAGAAGAAAGAAAATCATCAGACCAGAAGATGTTTGAATGAACACCATATTCTAAAAGAATCTGATATTGTCATAACACTTGTGTGACAGACAGCAAAGAGAATTGATTTAAATAGCTTAGAGGCAAAAGGACTTATCCCCATGGTGTCATTTTTAAATTTAAAACTAACATGTGATGCATGAATTTTATAAGTTTTCCCTGTTTAATGCATGATGCATGAAGTACTGTTAAAAATACACAGGATGCCTGATTTTTTCTTTAAAAAAAATTGTGGGTAAAACAAGAGTAGTTAGTTAATCACCTGTTTTCTCTTTTGGTAAATGTTTTCCTGGATTCCCTTTCAACTGAAGTAGAACCAAAGAAATCAAGTGCAGAAGTTACTTTTTTCTCTTTAGGTTTGACTGGAATAAAGCAAGAATAACAATCCATGTGTTAAACATTTTAGTTCTAAAACAATGTTGCGTTTAATTCACCCTTGATGGCTGTGTAAACACTGTCTTTATTATTTTGCTGTTGTTTGTTTGTTTTTCATTTTCAACCCTTAACACCTAAAACTCAGTATGCAAATAAATTATTCTCCATACTGTTCTCTATACATTTCCTTGGGTACTGACAAGGAGAATTTGATTAACAAACAAGAGCGTAGTTGGTGATCATTTCCTTTATTCTTGTGACCTTAATGTTTGATTCAAGGATGACATTGTAAGGAGAAATTAGATGCTGGTCACTCTTAGGGGTCAAAGGGTTAAATGTATCAGCATAAGAGCAGTTTCCTATGACAGATCTAACATTCTCAATGCTTGATGGAAGAGAGGAAAGACAAACAAACATACAAACAACATTCACCTGGACAATTTTTAAGAAGCCAGATGCTTCTCCAGAGCAATATCTTACATTCTAAATTAACACCATGGCTTGGTATTGAAATATCAAATATAATAATAGAGTGCGATGCATGTTACCTCTCATTAACTTGCTGGACCTTTTTAGAAGCTGGCTTTTCAGTTTGCTTCAGAGACTTTTTTTTAATTTCTAAGGCACAACTTCTTCCTCACCTGTAGAAACCACATCAAAATACAATTAAAGCATCATAATATCAAAATTATATTAAAGGCACAGTAGTCTGATGGTGAGTGTGCTCAACCCTAGATCAAGTGGATGGCTTTGTTTTCTTTGGCAAGCTAATACATAGGCAAGGTTAAAGGCCAGGTGATGTAAAAAAACCTGACTTCATTTACCTCAAGCTCACCTGACACTAAATATTTTCCCTATTCAGCCCTCCCACTCCATTAATAAGGAGAGTCCCCTAAACCCTTTTGTAGAACTCAGTCATGTAAAAATATATTGTCTTTTCATGCATCACGAAAAATATCCAAAATTCTTTCACATTCACATGAATTCAAAAAAAGAGAATTATGCCAAATTCACAAATTAAAAGTTTCACTCTTTCTCGTCTGTTTATAAAACTGTTAATCCTACAAGTTTGGCTCTTTCAAATAACCTGAAATTCATCAGGGAAACAAAATGGTTTGTCAATCACATTTAATTCATATAATTCTTCATTCATGGGTCGCGTTTAAATAAAGAAAAAACTTTTCAGATGGAAATGGAAGGATTATGTCATCTATAAAATTCATGAAAAAAAATTGAAATCATGATTCCCCTGAAAACAAACTCTCCCAATCACCCTTCTCGTAAAAAGTATAGGGTACCCTCAATAATTAGACATAATTTCCTTACCTGAGTCCAAGCTGATTGGTCAATATTCTACTTTTCTTAGCTTTTGAACTCTCCTCCTTCTTTACTGATGTAGCTTTTCTAAAAGAGACATGAATGAAAGAGAACCAGGTTCTGAATACACCTTGATATCAGTATGTATATTCTCCATACTGTTCCCTATGCATTTTCTGAGGCAATTACAAGGAGAATTTTCTAAAATAATCAAGAGCTTTTATAGTTAGTGATAATTTCCTTGACTCTTGATTCAGGGGTGATATTAGGGTCCAAAAGTTTAACCTTTAACTCCTAAGATCTGATTGTTATTTCTCCCCTCTAGCTGCTACACGTCTCCTTCTAAATTAGTCACGAGAGCTTGGCATTAGATCAAGATAGCAGCTTCTGCTTGATAAGTTTAAATATTCTCATTACCTGTTTGCTGAATAATGTGTAGACATCATAAGGAGAGGTTTCATGTTAATCACTTCTGGGAGTTAAATGATTAACTACAGCTGTATGAAAGGGAACAAAATTCAAGAAACAAATCCCATACCTGATTTCTGGAGGAATAGGATCTTCATCAGAATCTAACAGAGATGTACGATTAATTTAGAAATGGGGTCAGGAGATCATTGAGATGTCCTACGTATACATGTAATTATGTGAATCTTTTTACACCCTAATTTATTTATTTAGCTTCGCCTAATTATCTCAGGCAGGGAGACCACCACAGCTTTAGCCAATTACAGTGGATCCCGCATTAACAATGCTTCTTTATCACTCATCTTTCAAGTTAATCAACAATTTCATTTTCCCTTCAGTCTGAATAAATGAAAATTAACCAGTACTTGTCAAAATTGTGAAATAAGCATTAGTATTACATACTGCAACTGCTCTGCAGACTTAATAAGTTGCAGTTTGAACAAATTTACAGGGAATGGTAATGTCCAAGATATTTCGAACTTGAGTGAAATTTAGGTGGCAGTGTATCACATCATGCTGTTTAGCTGTTTAACCCTTAAACTCCCAGATGTGATTAACATGTAACTTCTCCCAAGACTATACATACAATGTCCAACAAAAGGGTTATGAAAAAAATTTTTATTTTGATCTAAGCACAAATTTCTATAACAAATGTACAGGGAAATGTGTAGCAACTATAGGGGAGAATTAGCAAACAGATCTTAGGAGGTAAAGGATAAATACAAAATTGCTTCATTTTCCAACCCTGTTTAAGATAAAAACAAAAAGGCAAAACATTGTAACTTATCAGCCTCACTCAGCTACCCTGACATACTCTGACAGACCATTGAAAATTATACCTACAAAGTTAGTTAACACACATTACCACACCATTTCTCACATTCCAGTCCAGAAAGATACCTTGGGTTAGATATATGTAGTGGAATGAAACTCTTGGTTAAAACATGTCGTAAAATTATCTATCGTGTGCAAAATTAAAGATTCATGACAAAGGAAATTTTACCATATATAGCAATAAATACCAATTTTAGCGAAATAAGGTGTCCCCCCCCCCCCCCCCCCCATCCCCAGGAGAAGATAGATGGGAATGTGAATCGCAGAGTACATAGATACACATGATGATCGATTCAGTCAGACAGGGGCTGTGATATGGGCAGATCTTTGGGCAGATCTTTTCTCCGTCACCTCTGAAGTCGAATTCCCTGATAACACAAATAAATTTCTCTCTCAAATGCTACATAATCCATTTCTTACCTTGCTTTTCGTTCGGCTCTTTCCTACATCATGTTTCGTTAATGACGTCGCAGTAGAATCTTTGCCGCGCTTATTTTCTACTTTCGAAGCGCCTTGTTTCGCTGCTTTTCCAGCAGGGCTAAAGAACGATCGAGTATCCTGTAAAAAATATGTAATTATAATTAAAATACCGGTTAAAAGACTGCAGCTGAGAACTAAAAGGACTCACGAACCATTTTAGTATAGTGACATGTTCACATTACTCTCCTATATTTCTCCGCCATCTTTGAAAACCCCCTATACTTCTGTCAGCGGTCACCAATCTAGCTAGCTTCCAGACTCCTGCTATTTTTCTTCCGCTAATTTTTTCTGAGAAAGACATTAATAAGATAACCATAATCTAATTCAAATTCACGGAACCAAAAAGAGTTCCTCATATGAAAGGAGCTGTCAGACGAGGGAGGTTAAACCACGTGCAATTGCCTCAGTAGATTGCTTGGAAAATGGCAAACAGATCCACGGAGAACACTTCTCAGGGGTACGTACTCTGTTGTGGATGTCGATATTTTCATGAATGCGCTGTAGATTCATGCAAGCTCGTTCTGCGATTTGTTTGTTTCGTTTCGCTGTTGTCTCCTCGAGGTATATCGTTTGTTTATTGAAAAATATTCAAATTCGCAGCATGAAATTTGCAAAAAGCTATTGGAAGTGTTATACGCTATCATTAAAAAACAATTTCATGTAATATAAAATGACTCTATAGAAAAGAGGAAAAAAACTACGTTTAAAAGTTCTAACGATTGGACTTGAATGGGATAAATGCGGTCGTGTTACGATTAGTGTGCATTTTCCTAAACTTAAAATTACGCTTGTTTCTAAATTGTATCTTCTTGATTGATAGCAGATGATGGAGTTTATGCGCAGAATTGGATACTACTGAGTCAAAGAGTTAACGTTTGTAACCCTGTTCTTTGCGCCTGTCTTTCAAAGATCTGATGTCATACAATGCATTTAGTCTCTATTGTAAAACTAGAATCGACCATATCTCCGGAATTTTTTTTGGGCTTACTGTGATTTGCTGAACGAAACGAAACGAACTGAAAATATGAACATCTCCGTGGAGTTCTTTACTGAATACTCACTACGTTCGCGAGGAGATCAGATCCTCTTTTGCATTAAAAAAACTGCGCCATTTAGCCATAAAATGCAAATCTATAATTAAAAAAAGAAATTCCGTGAGGCTGCAGTTGTGTAATTTACAAACATCGATGTTCGTAGTCGATGAATAATTCGATTGCGTGACATGACATCTTGCCTGAAAAATATCGCGTGACTAAAGTTGCTTTTCAGCATGTTTCTGATTGGAAAATAACAATACAAAAAGTTTTCGTTGAGGTTTCAGTTATAATAATGGTTTTCTTGTTATCATTTGTGGGATTTGTGGACTGAACTGACCGATTCATCTTTAAGGAGTCATTAGGATTTTCCATATTTTTTTAAGATCGGTTTTTGTGCTAAAGAATTTCGGTTTTTTGGATTGGGTGTTCGTTGCGGTTTGCGGATTTTCCGTTCTTTAGCATTTGGTTTTCGGTTTTCGTCTAAAATACCTGTCTAATGGGCTACGGATTTGGTTACCGATGAAGTTTTCGGATTGTCCTGTTTGGATTCCGTTTTCTCTTCGATCCAAGCGGCCATTATACGCCTCCACTGATCTCGAATAGCTGCGAAACCTCTGTATGCTCCACTTGTCAACACCGTATCGGATCGATTAGGGTTTTGAGAACTGGGATATGAACATTTATCGGTTTTGACGGTTTTGCATGCGGTTTTGGGTTCTGATCGAATCTTTTTTTGCGGTTTTGCGGTTGTGGATGATTTTTGCAACGGCTTTGAGGTTTTTAATAGACCCTCTCATATTTCCGTACAGTGGAGTTCCACACGGATTCTTGCTTTGCAAATTGAAAATCTCTCTTTCTAAAATTACAGATCTTCTTTTTCGTTCTGTTCCGTGTCTTAAATTACAGTAGACCTCGTTAAGTTATTTCTTTTGAAATTGCATGTGGAATTCTTTAATTTTTAAATTTTTTTTTCTGGAAATAAATGCTGTTTTCTTTCTCACTTCACACTTGAATTTGGGACTGAAAGTGAGGGGAAGGTGGGCTGAAAGGTGGGATGTCTGTGTCAGACAGCTTGATCCTGCCATTGTCTGCATTATCATGTATAAACTTTTTAATTTTCCATTCCAGCATGAATTTTTAGTGTTCTGTAACACCTGTCTTTTCTTCTTGAATCCTAAAAATATACCAAATTTATTTTAATCCAGAGATGTCTTCGTAATTTTGTTTTTTGAGACATGCTGACGAATTTTCAATCTCAAAAATTATCAATTTAGGTGCCCCATAGTTATCAAGGAGAGTCTGTTTGATCTTAGCTGTCTTCCTCCAGCTGTAAGTGAAATACTGAAGTAACTCTCATCCAATAATGACAGCAAAATTGTTTACATGCCATAATGATTTGATTTAGCGCCCTCCTTCCAATAAGCACCCCCTCTGGAATACATGCCCCTCTCCCCCATGTTTTAAGTCAGAAAGGTTGAAAGGTGATGCTGTTTTGCTAAAACTTCATCTGTAATTTCATGCTTGCACAATTGATAATTATTATTACATGTATTGTTATTATTTTTAAGCTTGTCATTATTTTTATACTAGCCTTCGTCAATCAAAGGGTCAAATCTGGACTTCAAAACTGCAATGGATATCCTGGTTTGTTGATGTGAGTGCAGAATTGACTAATAGGGCAAAAAGGTCAAGGCTTATATTGAAGGTTAACAAAATCATCGTAGTTTGATTATAAATCAGTGCGTACTTTAAGTAGTTGTACCTAAGTCTAAGTGACACCCAGCTACATGTACTTTTTTTTGAAAAAGTTGCTACTTGTCATACAAGGCAAGAGGATGTGCTACTGGTTTGGGTGGCATTTTCATGACTCGCTTAGCTACAATGGGGTTACATTTTCAATAGAGTTACTAGAGTGGTGACTAACACATTTTCATGATTTGGAAAATTATCATACATCAAAGTAAGGATTTACAAACAGAAAGGTTCAAATTAGATTGAAATGTACCAAAATGTTAATGCACTGAAGATGAAAAGTAAAGTGTTCTAAATTCACGTAAACAAATGTGTTGCTTCCTTTTTAGGATCATGACCTACTTAAAAGACTTGGTTTTAGCTAGATAGATGCATCTATAAACAGAAATTGACTAAGTTGGGATCGCAAAAATTACATTTCTGGTAAAGTGACTAACTTAGCAGATGGGGTATATAGTTGGCCACAGAATAGACTATAATAGGGCACATATTCTGAGAGGCCAGCAGCACATGGGTAGATGGGATCACAAAAATAACACTTCCCATAAAGTGACTCACTTAGCAGATGAGGTGTATAATTCGCCACGGGGTAGGCTATAATGGGGCAGGTTTTCTGAGAGGCCAGCAGTACATACATAGCAAAAATTGACCCAAAAACTCCCCCACGCCTGATCTATCAGGAAATTGTGCCATTTCAGTCAGAATATAAACACAGTGCAATAATATGAGGCATTCCCTTATTGAATGGGTTTAATGGGAGTGTATTTTTAAATGACTATTAGTGGAAATACATGCATTGTCAGTAGTGTTTTCAGGCATTTGGTTTGTGTCTTAGCCAGCTGTTAGCATCTGTGCAGTATTTATTGTGTTTTGCAGAGTTTGCAGCAGTACTGCTGTGGATGTTAGGGCCCTGGGGCCATCCTCATCCAGTGGTATACCTTATGAGTGCATGCATTGTTTTACCGAACCTAACTGCAAGGTTTCTTTTGCAGGGTCTATTTCAGCAAGCTGCCACTTTAGCATTGGGTAGGCCAGTTGGTGTTTTAGCACTTCGGGGTGTGACTGTAGTTGCAGCTCCTGGGCCCCTTGGGCACCTAGCTTCCATTTGGGATGTGGGTGTGAACTTGATATTAAGCTATTTATTTATTTATTTGGAATATTTAGACAGGCTGGCTCAGTTCGGCTTTAAAAAGTAGGTTTAAATATGGGCCTCTATAAATGATAAAAAGGCCAGATGACCACACTGGGAGCCACATTCATTACTCTTTGTTGAAGTCTGTGTGGTCTTTTACTCTTTAACTCTCAAGATTATTAATTGATTCTCCACTCTAGATGCTGCACATTTGTATATTCATCAGTTATGAGAACTTTTCTGTTAGATCAAGGAAACATCCTCTACCTGAGAATTCTGGGTATTCTTATCATCTGTTTGCTGGATAATGTAAGGATATTATTGGGAGAAGTTACCTGTAAAGGGTTAATGTCCCCTGCTTATAACCAGTACAGAGAAGATGTAGGAGAGTTAATGGGGCCTATGGTTTATCATCCTTAGCCAAGAAGACCAGAACATCTAACCATTTGCAGATGTTGTATCAAAGGCAGCACATCCTCCTCAGTTATTTTAAGAACCTAAGTGTTGTGGTGGTCTGGGGCTTGAACCCTCAAATACCAACACAGCCATAACACCTTCGCAATGTAAAAAGAAATGACAAGGACACATCCAAACCAGTCGCTCGATACCTTAATCTCCCTAATCATTCTGGGAAGCATATGGCACTTTGTGGCCTTTCCCTACAACTAGGTAGTTCGGAGGGTCGCAAAACTCCACAACAAAATTATCTTTCAAACAGGCACTCTTAATCCCCATGGTATCAATGAATGCTTATCACTCAGCTAATTTATTCTTGTTTTCTCGGCATAATACTCTCACCAATAGCATAGCTCCATTTTCTGCTTATAAATACACACACAACCCATAATTCCTCCAATTTCTCTGATGAAGGGCTATTGCACTTGAAATGTCAGCTTTTAAACTCTATACAGTGGCCAATTTACTTTATTAACTCAGTTAATAATACTAAATTACCCTGTTATACTCTCCCACTGATGCAGCACCATAATTTCTTTAGAAACTTACCCCCTTCACCTGCACAGCAGTCCAGCACTCAACATGAGCTGACAGAAAAAACAATTCCTCTGTTTTATTTAGTTTTTCAGAATAATTATTGTCACTGTTTTTGTATATGGGGTCCTGTTCTACCCATTTTTTGCTTGTCTGACAACTGACAACAGACTGGTTGGGTCCTTGCTGGGTTTTTCTTTATGTTACAATCAGGTGAGCTAGCTATTATTTTGTTTATGAATACCAATTTAATCAGACTGTGAGTTTGTTTTTTAATTAGCAAATACAGTTCTCAGAACTCTACAATTGCAAATACTTAATTCAAATATTACTCTAATGTGGAATACTACTCTTGGCTTTGAAATTAGTGATGTTTGTGTTTATTTCGGACCATGTTTTGTACACATGTCTTGGTAAATAGGGAACACAGCATGGCTTACATGTGAAACAATAGACTAATTTGGTTCTCTCTGCTTAATTAACCCTATCAGCCCCAAGGGTAGTCAGCATGTAGGTTCTCCCTACAGTAATATTGCTGAATCATTCATTAACAACATGATAATAAAAATAAAAGATTCCTAACTTAAGACACTCTGATTACAACACGAATTCTCCTCATCAGTACCAAAGGAAATAATATTATGTAGTGAAGAGTCTAGAGAATATGGATATTGATTTTAACCCTTTAATTCCCATGAGTGAGCAAGACAGAATTTTTCCTTACAATATCACGCAGACAAGTGATGAGAATAAAGAAAAATATCAATTAAGGGATTATAAGTTGATCCAATACAAAATCCTCCAAACTGACTTCATAAGAACTGTACAGTAGACAGTAAGGAGAATTACTAATAAGATCTTAGGAGTTAAAGGGTTAAGGTGTTATACTACAGTAGAAGTACTTTATCAAAGTGATTGATGAAAACTAATTGACAAGGAAAGCAAACTAGGGTAATTAGTTTTCTTATATTCTAAAACAAATATAAAAGACTTGTTTGTTCTTCGCATAGGGAAATCAATTTTATGTTTATTGTATTCTATTTTAATATCCGATCGTTTGAACTGTAAAGTTGTAGGGGCTAATTTCAGTGCAATGCAGAATGTGCAGTGAACATAATAAACTGACCATCTTGTATCTAATTCGGATATGGCGGGCATTTCGATCGACCTAGCAACCATTACTCTGTAACGAGGTTAGTAAGGGTTACCTCAGTTCTCATATGTCACCAGGGGTCGTAGATACTTTTTCTTGTTTGAAAAAATGGTCAATAATGAGTTGGAATTGATTGATATTCTGCTTACCAAGAAGATAAACATAGGCATGCGTAGCATGCAAGAGTCATTATTTTGGCTGGGAGGGTTAGGATTGGAAACTTTGTGTTCCTAACACTATCAGTTTTGTAACAGAAAAAAAGCATAACTTCTGAAGTAACGAAAATATCGCATTACTTCACCTTAAGAGAAAGGAAAAAAAAACTAATTTATCTGAACTCACACGGGTATTTTTTGGTCTATTGTCTCTATTGTCTAAAAACCCCTAAGCAGAAATAAAATGTATCCGTGCCACGCCCACTGTTGTCACAGCTGTTGTTTAGTCTCGTCTCACAACGCCTTCTATTCCCCGTTAGAGAGAGAGCGTGTTGCGTGACGAGACCAAAGAGACTACGCCTACTGCCGTTCCTCATTTTTTCCAGAACCAGTGTAAAAATTGCTTCTTTTTGTTCCGATTTTAATGCGCGAGACATGTTAAATTCCGAAAGACACGAGTGCTTCTTCGAAAGCGGAATGAAAATTAATAACTTATCATTTACAGAGTTTGCCAGCTTTCGCATTTTTCCGTAAGAGCAACATGTAAAATGACACATTTGGCTTGTGGTTGACAGCTGGAGCTGTAACCGGAGTTTTGCAAAATAAAAATGTCATCGGACAGGCAAAGTCTTCACTCCCGTAAACTAAGATTTAACATTTAACACTTAACATTTAGGAGTTTTGATAAATCGTGGCGGCCATTTTGTTACTCCGCTCTCCGTCCGCATTTTTGCCCTTACAGTGTAATACTAAGGCAATTTTTTTGTATGATGTGGTCTTGATCAGCATTTTTCTTTAAAGATTCATTACTTGCATACTAGGTTCGCCTAAACTTCGCCATCGCCATCCCCACCGCCATCGCCGTTTCCATCGCCAGTTCAGCAACTGGTATGTTTTCGAAAATAGTCATTTACCGTTTTTATGCATGTCGCTTTTCAGGATCTTCTCTGTTTACAAATGTGACAGACATTATTTTTTGTTCCAGGCAAAGGAGTATGTTTCAAAATTTGGCGGAATAAATACTACCAGGAAGAGTTCCATATAGGTATTTGATTTCAGCACTTGAAGGCTTTTTAATTTAGATATATGTCTTTAAACCATAAAAAGCAAATATCTGACCTTTAAGGACAAACCACCATTAGGTCATATGAGGTGAAAATGCTAAGGCTTAAAAAATAACCCAGGCTGTCTAAAGAGTTCTTTAGCCAATGAATACCCTGGACACAATTGGGGGCCTCCTGCTAGTCTTTCCCGCATTTTTACTATAAATTGTATATATGAGACTGGCTGGCTGATGACCTGGAAATATTTTATGTAATTGTGGGAAGCGGTAGCTGTGTTTGAAGATTTCACCTTCAAAATCAAGAACGTCACAAAACACAAGGACGATATAGAAGAAGTTAAAACTCTGAAAAAATCCATCTTTAAGGTGGCAGAGGCCGTCGAGAAATTTGCTCTTAATTATAGCAAACGACACCTGAGTGGAATGAAACCTTCAAAAAGGATACTTTCCTCAAAAATGGGTGAGCTTGTGGCCTTGAATCCTGTTTATTTTCAAAGTCTATTCCTCTGTTACTTACTGACTTGCTGAATGACTGACTGCGTTGTCTAATTTCCTTGATATTGTAAGAACCCAGGTAGAACCCAACTATTTAGAAACGTTATTGTTGATGTCATCGCTTCATCTGTTATTTTAATTTGTTTGATACTTTGATTTTTCGCGATGGAGAAGGTAATAAAAGTAGTTCTTGAACAATCAACAGAGAAAAAAAGAATCCTTCAAAATTGTAAAACCCTTAGTCTTGCTCTGTTTATTGAAACTTTTCTTGAATAACAGATTGGTGAGTAACACTTTACTAACTGAAACTGTCGAATCCTACAAATACTCTCCGCTTACTTCATACTATACACTGAGCTCAAAGTTGGCCGATTGTCTGCGATGCATATAAATGCAAGATTTTTAACCGTACTCTTAAAAACTCCCTAAAGAACTCTATAGTTCTCTGTTTTGTTGATTCTTGGGGGTTTTTAAGGAACATTGCTAGTTGTGTTTGTGTACAAGGATCTGCATAACCTACTTCTGATAGATCAAGCCATCAGGAGTGAAACAGGCAACCAAAGGTGACGTTATTTTCATATTACTCCATGTCGTTTACCCGCAAAGACACATAACACGGAAACACATAAGATCTATGTTCAGCTACACTGAACTTAGAAACTTTAAAAACACCCTAACTGAGGTTGGAAGACTCCCTGCTTGTCTCTGACCGTTCCACCTTCATGAAAAATTGGCTTGAATCCACCAAAAGTATGTAATTTTTCTTCCTTGTTTCTGATCCATATCCGAATACAATTTCTTCATAGGTATGTCAATTCCAGGATTATGGCCGTTACTATGGACCCCAAGCCAGGGGTAAAAGACATTGCGAGAAAATGTCATCCTAGAGTTCAAAAACCTAAAGGTAACATGAAAATTCGTTGCTATGCATTTTTTAAAATTTATTTTGACAAGATAAAATCCATTTTCAGGTTTCGACAGCAGAGAAGCGCTGTATGTTTTGGAGTGGCCTCAGCAAAAGGTAAAAAGACTTAAATATATTAATGTACAGTATTCATTCCTTTACATTTATTGTTTTATAGTATTCATAGCGAAGATTAACACTTTTCCTGTAAGACAGCATGTTGTGGTTTTTATAGAGGGGAAGTCTGATTGAAATGTTCTCGCAACTAAGATCCTAATGGAAGAAAAACTTAGCGGAAAATTGTCAAACATCACCTCTTCCCTAAACTCTTTGTTAACTTTACTTTTTTTTCATGTCTAACAGCTTTGCAGAAAAAGGATGCCATATAGTTGCATCAAAAAGCAACTCAGAAGAAACAGTTTGCAGCTGCAATCATTTGACGCATTTTGCCGTCTTAATGGACTACGACGGCAGCACAAAGGTAATAAAATAATTTTTGCCTTACTTAGTAATTTTTATGGGCTCAGTTAACTAACTCGATGTTATCGTTTAATTTTTCCTTTTTGGACACAGCTCACCGAGGAGGACAAAACAATTCTGAAAATTATCACCTACGTGAGACTGAGCCTTTCCATCGTCGGGATACTTTTAACATTAATACTTTCTTCTTGCCTCACGTAAGTGATGTACTTGAATAATAATGAGGTAGATTCTTAACTCTCCTAAACAAGGCTGGTAAGAAAAGAGATTTCAATGCCAGTCTCCATGCAAACAAGAACAGTTGTGTCGGATAATTCACAAACTCAAGCTACATGCCCCCACGTTTGACCAACTCATGTCTTCAATGTGTTGATGTTGTTGTCGTTGTTGCTTTTGTATAATTCATTATTTCTTTTTTTTTACGATTATTTCATCAGAGATGTTTGTCAACCTCTCTCTCAAATTCGACTGAGTGTTTCTGTGTCCCTTGGAGCTGGACAGATCATCTTCCTCGCCGGAATAAACGCCACAGAAAACAAAGTCAGTGGCCTCTCCTTCTGTCTATAGAATGAGTTTACTCTTTGCACCGTAAATATCTTGTCGAAAAGAGCACGTTAAGAAGTATACGAAAACGTTTTCTTTTCACAGACTGCCTGTGTTACAGTAGCAGCTCTGATGCAGTATTTCTTAATGGCCGCTTTCTGTTGGATGCTGATCGAGGGAATTTATCTCTACTTCTTAGTAGTGAAAGTTTACAACATTAACACCAAGATGTACATGTATCATGTCATCTCATGGGGTGAGTTTTGTATTTTAAAACATGCACTGGTAACTGTAACCATGCTTTCGGATCGCCAAATCTGGAGTTGTTATGCAGTAACGTGTTCGATTTCCTTCCTTTCTTTATGGGTAGGTCTTCCAGTGATCTTGGCATCGCTGCTGGAAAAGAAGGGTTACAAAGCTATACGAGTGATAAACAGTAAGAAAAAAATCGACGGTTTGTTGTTGCTCTTCTCCTTTAATTCGTGGCAATTAATTCTTTGTTTTGTTTTTGCATATAGTTTGAGATCGGGATCATTTCATTTGCTGAGGATTTGTGTGTCTTTCTTGTGTCTCATTTCTTCGAATTTAGTTGCTGGCTTTCCTCGACTAACAACCTGATCTGGATATTTGTCGCCTTCGTGGCTTTCATTGAAGTTGTGAGTTTATGGTTTGTGTTGGTGATTGTGATTGGTATACCTGGACTACTTGCTGCTAAACTGTTGAGACAAGCAAAAGATAGCTTCATAAACTCTCTAACTTTTACTACATAGTATGAGAAAAAAGATCCTTGCCCTTTCTTGTTGATGTTTTCTCACTGTTTCGCATTGATATACCAAGATATGTTTTCGAGCAAAAATAACTCTTAAAAAACATTGATCGAGATGAAAGGAACAGGAAGAGTAGGAGATATCAAATTTACGTAATTTAACATAAGGATTCACTTTGCATATTTCACTCAGTTCAGACACTTAAGTTCGCGATTTCTTTAGCTCATTGTCAGAGAATCGAAGCTCATAATCTAGGTCCCTCGGTTGGAAGTTCTATTCCCTGTAAATGACTCTTCATCTCACGCTTATTACCAAACTAGTAACGTCTTTGGCAAGGATCCTCTCCTACTTTAGCTATGCGATAACCATATCTAAACAATCGATTTATTTCTATTGTATTCTTCAGCTCAACATCATGATACTCGCACGAGTCATAAAGGAGATGACCAATTTGTTGCAGCCAATATGGGAAGACGACCATTCTCAGCAAATACGGTAACATTCACAACATAAAACTAAAACAATATAGTGGAAGAGGTTGCCTTGTCCTCCCGTGAGGCTCTATTTGCCTATCCTCCTCATTGTTTAATCAGTAAGGCCTTACGATATCTAAAAATGAAAATTCATCGTCAAAGGAAAATAAAGGAATTTTTTTTTTTAACTCTTAGAATTGGCATCAAATCATGCGTGGTGATGATTCCCCTGCTGGGTATCACGTGGATATTCGGTCTCATCTCGCCTGTACATAAAGCTTTCGTTTACATCTTCACCATACTTAACTCTGCTCAGGTCAGTGTTCGATGGTAATTGTCAAAAATCATTCAATCTCTATCCTTATTTTACTTTACAACCAAGTCAGACACCGTTACAATGGTCACATCATATTTATTGGAATTTTGAAACCAAAAATGCAAGAGAAGACAGACTTCTTTTTTAATTATAAGATATGCAATTTTCTCTCGTTCTCGGAAATCTTAATAGATATTTGACTAATTTGTTTGTATACTGTTAAGATTGGTGATCTGGAAATCATTTTCATGCTGCAGGGTTTCCTGATTTTCGCTCTTCACTGCATGCGAAACACCCAGGTAAGATAAAACATCAAACTGATTATTAACTGCATATCATCAAGTTTTAGTGTTTCGATGGATATTCGAGTACTTGTGCTAAGAACCGTATTTCGTGTTGTTCGTCTATCTGCAGATCAGAGAGCGTCTCAAAAGAAAGAGGAATATCGTTTTTCCATCTTCTATAGAGAACAACTCCACAAGGAAGAGCTCACAGGTCAATCCAAGTGAGGTTGGGGATGTATGGGCAGTTGAATTGCAATCCTGTGCTGAGTTTGAATAGAATTCGAACTTAAATAACTAGATCCAGCCAGAAGGAAGTGACGGTCAATTACTTGGTATAGTCACTTAGTTAACAGCAGTAAGTCGGTTACGATCGATCTGATTTGCGATCTCGAGCTAAAAGAGGTCTTTCTTTTCATTATTGTTTACGCACTCAACTAGCTGTAGTTGTAATCTATCTTCTTTAGGATTAGAAGTACATTTTCTCGGCGATCGTAGATTTGCAGGCAAGATTCATCGAAATAAACCTATAAATCTATAAATTTAAATTTCTAATAGCTCAGTACCTTGATGACTGTCCTTCGACTAAGACCACAGTCTGCTACAGACGAGGCGGTAATTTTTGCCAGGAAATTACGACCCTTCTTTCTTTCTTTAAAAACCACTCTCGCACGCAGCTTTAATTAAATGTATTTATCTTTTGATTCTTGCGCGCTAACTTTCTGTGCTTACTGCATGATTATTTTATATTCGACGTTTCACTTATTAAGTTTACAAACGTCTCACCCAACACTGTCATTACTTTTTACTATGGATAATAATAACTGAAGCCTAGTCATTCAGAAATGAAAAACCAAGGAACTTTCTGGAGCATTTTATTAGGTAACGTAGTTATGATGTAAATGCACTCATATAGTTGTGTTGTAAGTTTCCGGAATTTTTGAGAATGGTTTGTACATAAGGCCTGACAGTCGTGCAGCAGTAGTACTTGTTGTTGTCAGGAGTCACTGACTTTTCAGAAAGCTATTACGAGAGAGAGCTACTGTGGAAGATTGTTAATTTGGAGGCACTTTGGAGACAACTGTGAGATTGTGTCAGTGTTGAGCTTCGGAATAGTTTGTGGTGGGCTTCTATCAGTTAATTTAAGGATAATTATTCTACTTCCTTTAAGAGATTTTTGAATAAATAAACAACTAATTTAGAAAGAACAGAAAAACCCCTTATGACTGGATCTTTTGTGGATCAGTTACATTTATCCATTTGTTATTTGCTATTCCTAAAATAAGGAGTATCGATTTGAATCGAAAATAAATCGATTAATAGGGAATTCAACTGGGCCAATATTAGCCGGAAATGGCATAAACCAAGAGATTATAAACTATTCGGTACACATCATTCAACAGCGATTAAAGAACTTTTACACAGAGTATACAATTTAAAGTGAGAAGCGGAGACGAAGTGTTGAATAGGAATTTCAACAAGCCCGAGAAGGAGTCGATTATTTACAACAGTCTGGCTTACGTCATACCCATTTATAAACATACATGGATGACGAAGCGTACGATTTAGGCGGAAGAAGTAAAAAAAAAATTATCCTGGAATATGCAAGTATATTTCTATCTACATCGCTCAAATGCAATAGGTCAAAGCGCTTCAAGCTTCGATTGACTAAATACATCGCAACTAGGACTAGGGAATATTCCAGAATAAATAATCAATTATTCCTTGAGCGCATAGAGATTAGTAGTAGAGTATAATGTCTCGCCCACAGAGCACATCACTCTGACCCAGGAACGTCTCGCACAAAGAGCATTTGACCTCACCGCTCCTTCTAAAATGAACACAAAAGTGATGGTCTGCATGACGCTTTTGCAGGGGAGAGTCGTTTTGGAGGCTGAACATTAAACTATGGCCGTTAACCTCCGCTAGTTTTCTGATAAAATAACGATTAACTTTATGTAAAGATCTGAGATAACCGAGAAGAAATCCTTTGAATCGGAGTTTGCCGTGGTATAAAAATAATAATACACCTTAATTAACACACGAGCGAGTTAGTCCATCACTGTTGAAGGCATACGAAGTAATTAGACTCATCAAATGAAACGCGCAGCATGTCATAGGCGAGATGAATAAAAAGGAATCATTTCCATTTATGCATACGAACAGATGGCATATTAGCTTTAGCTGCCCGTTGATAAAACAGAATTTTGTTTAAGACAACTTTTATATAGCAGAGCTCATAAAGAAACTACCATTCTTAACATCAATTACTTTTGAGCTGCTTCTTTACAAAACTTCAACAACAAAAAGTGCTTTATAATGTGGTGGATTTTTTCGATTGTATTAATAGAAACAATGCTCTACATCTGGTGGAAGCTTCTTTTTGCCCATTGGTCCGTCTATGACAGAAATAACAAAAATGGAGGCAAACGCCATGACCATGTGATCAGAGATCATGATTTGCATTAAACTCTAAATCATACGAAGGGGTTTTACGAGGATGCCTCGAATCCGCAACTCTAAAGCGAGGTGAATCAACTATAAGCGTAACGATAACTCTCGACGGCAACCTTTGATTATCTTGGTTACGATGAAGTGGATGATAAATGGCAATGAATCCGTCAAAATTTCCAAAACCCTTTTAACATGCTTTATGCTGGGTAAGTACGACACTAGTTATTCCTGTTTTTTCTTAGGTAGCTATGACACCGTCGAAATTAACTTTCCATTTTTAAAATAGTTATTTCGATTTTTACTCCTACGGAGCTCTTATTACGAAACAAACCGAACTCTACACATGTCCTTTCTAACCTATCGGTCCATCATTAAAGCAAAACTTGGGGATCTTTGTATCATCGACATTATCATTATTATAGGTTTCTCAATATTTTTCACTTTCCATACAATTCCAAATAATTTTAAAAAAATTAATAACCCGGAATGACACAAATGCAAAGACAGCTATTGACAGCAACCTATATTAGTATCGTGCGCTTGATGAATTGCGAGATGAGTACAACTGAGTCCAACAAAGTGTGAATTTTTTTTTTAAGTTGTGCGCTATGTTAGAACTACCTCAGCAATATCTTGACTTTCCATTTGCAAAACATTTATATCGATTTCGGGACGTCCTGTGAAAGTCAGCCAAACTAATCCGTGAAAAAAACTGTCAGGTGGTGGTTATTTGGCACTCTTAATTAAAAAAAAACAAACCAGACTCTAAAGATGTCCGCATTAAACTCTTAGTTTATAACTGAAGAAGGATCTCTTATAAATTGGATTCCTGAAGCAATTTATACAGAGCAAAGTAATCATAAAGCAAATAGCACAAGCGAGACATTCACGCGGTGGTCATGTTCTTTGCGTCATGGTGGCCCACTAAACAGCTTTGGCAGCCATATTAAGGATGCAGGAACACAATAGCTTAATTGCTGTCGTTTTATGTCATTATGACAAGATATCAAAATGGATAGACGTCTCCTCTTTTTATGCTTCAGATGGTTGTTGTACATTTGACGTGCTTAGACAAACGATCGAAGTTAATCAACAGGGTCCACTTAAATTGGAACTAGATTAGACTGATTTCAAGTTTGATATTCGACCGGGAGGTTGGAAAAAAATGGTTGAATTGGTGTAATTTTTTCCTTCATCGTCGTACGTTAAAACATCATAAATCTTCTGGAATTTTGATTATTGATTTTCAGAATAAACTGAGGGGTTAATATGAAGTGCACTCACAGAAACATAATTGAAATAACCCTTAAAAATATAACAATTTTTTATGTATTAAAATTCAGCGATGAAATCCTTTTTTCTTTTTTGATTTATGCTCAAATGGAAAAATTGGGCTTTTAATAAAGTCCTCTATTCAGCCATGTTCAATGGATTACCCTGAAATTCTACGAGCATTACGGGCGATGATGTTACTTTACGCTTAGTGTTCCTCGATTCCTTCGCTTAAAGAAACAGCCGTCGTCCGTTTTGAATTGCTGCAAACTAAAACGAAACACCATTTTTATTCTGGATAGCGCATTTTACATCCTTTTCACTGATTTAAAATTTGGTTGCACACCGACTAACCCGTTAAAAGGATTTTCCGAAGTACATTCGCGAAGGTCTACCGTATCCTTAAAAATATTTTCCATATTTAACAAGTTTTGTTCAGCTGGTTGGTAAATTGCAGAGATGCGGCATTCATCAAAATTCCTCTGTCTGCTCCCTACTAAGATAATAAAACTCGTGGGTAGATATCAAAGGGCATGAAGCAAATAAAATGCATTAGCACCGTCTAACTCGAAATCTAATAACCTTTTTCATTGTTTCAAATGTTATTCTTGAGATAACAATCAATTTATTTGCTTATTCTCTTCCACAGTCATCCTTCATTTGTTGATGGATTTGCCAGGAACAGGTTCGGCGGTGTAATTTCAATTTTAACATTTATGCACCTTAACATGAACGGTAAAAAAAGACAATATCTGTCCGATTATGCCAATAATGAGCCATAGACTTGTTGTTAGAATTACATCAGATTGTGATTTAAAACGTAAGTTGGAGAGCAAAACAAAAGTCCTATGAATAACGATGCTAATACCCTGATCTACCCAATTTCCACTTTTAAAACGTTACGTAGCCTAATTGTAATTTTTGCTTCAGTGAGGTAGAGGATTTTGATGCCCATCGTTTTTTATTAAAATTAATTGTATAAAAAATACTTTTTCGTGTCCATCATCAGCATTATTACATGACTGTAAATATATGAAAATCATATATGTGCACTGCGGTTGATGAACAGTTATGAACACTACTTGAGTAGAAGTGAAAATGTGGCCTGAAAAAAAAAATTCAGTTCCCAGTCGGCTTGTTAGCTCAGATGGTAGAGCGCTGCAACGGTATCGCAGAGGTCATGCATTCAATTCCCGTATAACCGTTCATAGAGGATCGAGGATCGCTTCTATATTCGTATCAGCATTATAATTATCATCAGTATAAGTTATTTTATTTATTTATTTATTCCTTTATTCTTTCTCATAGAGTGCCAAGCAACCTGTTTCAAAAATTCCTCTTACTTTTTTTCGAAAAGGGGAAGAATTTGGGACAACAACAAGGGTGCTTGCTCCAACCAGAAAGGTTATTTAGTCTCCATAGAAACTGAGGAAGAATGGCAGTTTATCAATCGTGAGATTCAAAAGCGTGGTACTTGGAAGGCTAGTGCGTGGCACATTGGTTTACAGAAGAAAGGCAGGGTTTGGATTTGGCTGAGTGGAGAAACACTGAATATTTCGAAATGGCGAGATTCTGAGCCAGGTGGTAACGACAAAAGGGCGGAGATATCTAAGAATGGAGGCCTCTTTAATAGGATCTCTAGGCTTAGTACAAATGCTTATATTTGCGAGACGCCCGGAGGTAAGATCACATTCCAACCATAAAGTTAAGAATTTGTTCATGCTTAGCGTGCGTATATCTAGTTATGGATGCACGCGAGAAGTTTGGAGAGCACGAAAAATGCGTAAGAGTAGCTCGCGGCGTAGCCGTGAGCAATTGTGGCTTTTTTGAGTGCTCTCCAAACTTCCCAAGTGCATCCATAATTCGATAGACGTACAGCTAAAAGCATAAGCAAATTCTTTTGTAACGGAGCGACAAGGATCTGCGCGAAGAAGCCTTTTATTGTGATAGAGTGCAAAATTTTCACAACGCACAAAAAAATAAATAAACGTCCCTATTGGCTGGTCAAAAACACGACACATTTTATACTTTGGTTTGCGTGAGAACTTTTGATCCAGTTAACCAATAACCGTGAATGAAAAGCTCAAAGTTTACGGGGAAAATGGAGAAAATCAAAGCCAAATGAACTCATAAATGAATTCCCGGTGGATCAGGACCTAAAAGTTCAATGCTGATTGAAAAATTGGGCAGTTCTTTGCTGGTTTCTTCTGTATTTCTAGGAGAAAGAAACTGCATTGCAGCTTAACAGGACAGAAATTCTGAAGTTAGGTTAAAAAAAAAAAAAACCTCACGTAATCTTATTTACCCACGAACGTGCGTAAATAAAGATTTTGTTCATAGCAGCTCAATAGGACTTGTATAGGGCAAGCACGCGCGCTATTTTATGATATATTACGTGCTGAAAAATTACAGTCTTGCAGTTGTCTTGAAATTTGATCTTGCTTCTTAAAAGTAAAAATATTGTTCACAGAATATGCTCAGCTCACCTAACTTGTACGTGTGAGCGGTGAACGAATTTTAAAGCGCGTATTAGTAGTTGAACATACTAATTTCCGGGACACGTGTTTCAAAAGAAAAATTGAATTACCCTAGTATTGTCCTTTTTTGCATCGACTACAGCTGGAAAACAGCGATCGAAATTGTACTTTTCACAACTTTTGTCCAGCGCGCTGCGATTAGGATAATCTAGCCGACGCAATTTTCCCTAGCCACGAGTTACAAGGCGTGTTCACTGAGATCAGTGAGTGTATGTATGTTATTTTGAGCATAACGAATCGAAGTATTTTATTTTTCTGTGTGTGTGCGTGTGTCTGTTTCTTGTAGTTAGTGAGAAATGTTATTTACTGTCAGGGAGGTCCGTATTGGGTAAGATTGTGCCCGAGGTCTTGACCACCGGTACTTTAGGTAGAGTGCACAGTTTTTCCCAATATGGACCGACCTTGGTTGGTGAATTACAGTTTTTTCGTATACTTTACGAAATGTTTTCCAAAATACCCTAATGAGTCAGGGCTGTAATTACGGCAAGGTCCTCCATGAACTGAAAAATTTTTGAGCGAGTAAGTGGAACAGACTGAGGTAATGCAAATTAAAGAATGACTTCACCGAAATATTTTTATTTGTGCAAAGAAAAAGGTGATTTAAAACACTTCCCAAGAGAGTTTCAAACATTTTTTGTACAAATATCTGTCACAATCTGACACCTGTCAATTAGAAAGCGCGCAAGAAAAAAACACATGCACGCTTTAAAAAAATCAACAACAACAACAGCAGCAGCAACCTCAACGGTGCTGGTTTGGTAAACAAACTTAAGTGAAAGTAATTGTAAGTAAATTCAAGTCTATCTTTTGAAGTTGTGGGATTTTGCTCGTTTGTTTGGTGCAATCACGTGTGTAATTCTTGTGTTTCATCGAGAGGGCGAGTTTTCATGCAGCTTCTTCTCGTTGAACTTCTTATCTTTTTTGAAATTAACGTAGCAATTTTCAATTTGAATAGAAATGCAAAGACTTATCGAAAGCGTATGTGAAATATAGAAGGCTTCGCTCACTGGTTTGCAAGGGACAAAACTTTTTGAGAATTCACATATAAAACGAACAAAATTTTCATCAATGAACTCAATTGTAAACAAATACCTCACAGTTTAACTTTCTGAGTTACTGCTAATAAAGATTTAGGTTAATCACAAACGGTTTTAGGCCGCGCGTCAACACATTTAATGACATATTTCCTACCACAATTTATTTCAAAACCACTTATTTTCCTGGCAACCAAAGTGATTTGAGAGAGAGGAAAAGAGAGGATTAATAAGTTATTAATCGGCTTGGTTTTAAAATGGTTATTTAGTTTTAACAACTGAGTTACAATCGCAAATTGGCCACCGTAAAGAGTTTAAAGGCTTCAAACTCCTAACGGTGGCCAATTTGTGTTTTCATCTCAGTTGTTAACACTAGATTACCTGTTATATTCTCCCACCGACGCAGCACCACAGTTTCTTTAGAAACTTACCGCCTTTATCTCTTTGAAATGATTTGCTTAAAAATACTACTTAGCCGGCAAAACGAAATATAGTTATGAAAAATGGCAACAAAGCTAGGGATGTAGCTTGCGACTCCAGCAAGCGATACCGTGCCTGTGGGCAGAAATAGGTAATTCCGTACCGCATTATTGATCAATAAGATTTCAGGATTCGTAACTGCGCCCTCTGAGAAAAACAAATAAATACAGTTCTTTCTAGAAAGGTTGTCGGAAAAAGCGTGTCCGGAAGTGCAAGCGATAACCCCGAAAGGTACTGCGGGTAGCTTTTAGGTCATGGTTAGACTTGACCTTAGAGTTCAGGGAAAGCTAAGAAAATGTCACTTTAGGTTTCGCATGTTTGATGAACTTATTTTATTTACAAGACTGATTTTAAATTCTAAACTGCACGAAAAACGAAAAACAGATCGAGCTTACCCTAATTAATTTATCCTTCCTTTTTTTTATATGCATATTACATTGATAACCGTTACCCACATAATAATTTCCAGATTGCCGCGTGCACTTTAAATTGCTGCTCTTTTGCACCTTTCCTGTAACAACTGTATACCGTTAACTGCGTATCTCCAGTTGCACATTTAGAAGAACTTATATTCATATTTGATTTTACGTTTTTAAGTCTGTTCAGGTTGGAGGGGGGGGGGATTTGAGGCGTCAGCTCAACGAGGAACTAATAATTAATATTTAAAAACTCAACTACCAAAATTACATGAATTCATACATAATCTTTGCTAATGTGAAGTTAACTAAGTCAGAAAAGCAGGTCAGAGATGGCGGACGCCGTAGTGAAGAAACATGTATTGTATCAATTGACACTGATCAACCATCATATTAAAAAAGTAGGAATCAAATAGAGAATAAGTTACGTTTCCATCTCATTTATGTTTCTCCTTTATTGAGATTGTGATTATAATCATTTTATGTTATCATTATTACTATAATTATGACTTTATTTATCATCATTATGATAATTAGTATTTTTGTTCTTATCTTTACCATTCTGTAGAATGCCCAAATATAACTTTTTATAACTCTTAGTACCTAATTTCTGTGGATGGATGGTCCTGGCAGTGGAGCAGAGACGACTGCCAAAGGCAAGGAGGGGACCTAGTTTCCTTTGAAACCGAAGAGGAATGGAATTTCATTAATGACGAGATTCAAAGGCGAAATACTACGAACTATAGAAATAAATGGAGTATTGGTTTAGAAAAAAAGGCCGGAAAATGGACCTGGGTGAGTGGAAGACCGCTGACTATTCGTAAATGGGGAATAAGGGAGCCAAGTAGTGAACACGACGCGGCTTTCATGTACAAGCTGAACGATAATGGCGAGCGGGGCGTGTTTGGTGGTGTTACTCGTACTAGGGGAAACCAACACGCTTATATTTGTGAGATTTCCAAGGGTGAGTTGATTTTTTGTCGTTGTTGTTGTTTTTAATGTTATTTCGATTAATTTAAAAGGCGCCAGAAGCGTAATAAAAACATTCTTTGCTAAAGTTTGTGATATATAAGACAGAATTTATATAAACCTTCTGACAATCAGGATCAAGTTTACACTTAAATTTGCATAAATGAAAAGATGTTTAAAACAATCTCAGAGAAAGTTTTCATTAAATACATTTCTAACTTTTGGCCATGTGAGTAGAGGGAAGTTACATATGGTTCTGTTGCTAGCACTATTAAGAGTAACATCAGTTTTGACACTTTAGGTCATCAGTTATTTTCATGTACCGGTAGTTCATTTATCCTTTCACTTGAATAAAATGATGGTGAATACCAATGACAAAGAATCATCAGTTCAATTGCTTTGTTAGATAATAACGTGTGATGATGTGAAGTGTGTTATCTTTTTTGAAGAGCAAATGACTCATGTCATATAAGATAGATGCAAATTATCACTTTATAAAATGGATACAAAAGACTTGCAGGTGTTCTTCGCATAGGGGAATCAATTTTGTGTTTACTGTATTCTATTTTAATATCCGATCGTTTGAACCTTAAAGTTGTAGGAGCTAATTTTAATGCAATGCAAAATGTGCAGTGAACATAATAAAATGACCGTGTTGCATCTAATTCAAATATGGCGGACATTTCGATCGACTTAGGGTGTGGTTCTTTGTTTTTCCGTGAAAGATGTAGAGGCGCATTCGTCTTCCAAATTATTCAAAATCTCGCATGAGTTGTCGCCTAATTTTACATTCGATTGTCCCGGATGTTGGTATGAGTTTGAGACACTTTGATAGCACGCTGACTTGACTGTCAGAAAGTTGATAGTATGAGAATTTTTTTTTTAGGAATTTTTCCTTTATCTCCCTATCTTTGGCTAAAAGCCTACATTTTAAAGTGTGTCTACGCTCTATGCGTCTTATGCTTTATTTTTTTTACTTCCACTGTTGTAAAAGCTAGCTTTTTAAGGGTCAGAGAACACATTGTATTCCATCGCTTTTATTTGCAAATGTATAAATAAACTCTCTAAGGTCAGAAGTCTCATTCCTTCATTCGGCTATTTTATCACAGTTTTTTTACACTGTTCGCCGAGTGCTTTAATTTCCTTTGAGCGGTTGCTTATCTACCTGTATGTTCTTACGAGCTGAGAGTTCGTAGTTAGCCCTCTTTCTTTGGCTCTCAGCCTTCTTTTGTGAAAGTTAGTCAAGGAATTAGCTAAGCCTTGTTGACCTTGTTGTTTTCTTTTACTTCGAACGATATGTTCGCCATTCCTTTATAATACTAATTAGTTGTTATTAACCTTCACTTTAATTGCCTCATATTCATATTAAAAACGTGTATGGTATTGTCTTCAAAGAAGAGAGGAGGCTTTTCAAACTAATTAGATAAATGTTTATATTTCTTTTTTGTTTTCATCTTTTCGTCATCAGAAGAATCATTAACAGTGTTATCACCAGCATGGACAGCATCACAAACCTACACAGCATCACCAACATGGACAGCATCACCGAGATGGAAAGCATCACCAACATACACAACATCACCAACATACACAGGATCACCAACCTACACAGGACCACCAACATTGACAGTATCGACAACAATGACAGTTTTACCATCACCGACTTCATTATCGTCATCAACAACTGAAGGTTGCTTATTTTCCAAAAGTTAGGCTTTTTCTGATTTCACTTGGCATCTTTTCAGCTTTCATGCCACCCTTTTCTGTAGCGAGGGCTTTGTCTTAAAAGTAAGGGAAAGACAGTATCCAGTAGTCTAATTCGTGTTTCTGAAAAACGCTATTGTGGCTAGTTTCATAACTGAACATAAACGGGTATACAAGAAAAACTCTTTAGTATCTTGAGTGGTGGTATTTCTTGAGGTAATGTTACAATGATTCCACGACAGAAATCTTAGGAACTCTGTTCCGTTTACTATTATATGCCAATCGAAAGAAGAACGTTTCGTTAGAAATTTGGTAAAGCAATCTGAATGTGTCTTCCAATGGCTACTTTAGCTTTCCCAGGCACACTGATGACATAGCAGAACCATTCTGATTAACAGTAAGCTAAGTTTAAAAAGTAAGAAACTTTTGCTTTTTTTTTACAACGGCTTTTAGGTAAGACGCAGGACCTTGTTGCAGTCATTTCTGGCGGACTCAAAGAAAAAATCACATTGGATGGCTCACTCTCATTTGACCCTCAGGCTGCACATGGTGACCAATCGGGAATGAACTTTACTTGGCATTATGGTGAGATCTCAGGGAACTACTCCTCTGTGCAGGGAAGAAAGAGAGGTTTCTTTATAGCGGTAAACGAGTCAGCCTTTCAATATAATGGAAGAGCATCTGGCGTGCAAATTTACTTGGATACAGAGGCTGTCTCTCAGTGATATTAACATAGTTAAACTGGTTGTGGCCAAAGACTATTGCAATGCTAGCGCTTATCAATCACAGTTTTTTTTTTTTTTACACTGTTCGCCGAGCGCTTTCCTTTTAGCGGTTGCCTATCTACCTGTATGTTCTTACGAGCTGAGAGTTCGTAGTTAGCCCTCTTTCTTTGGCTCTCAGCCTTCTTTGGTGAAAGTTAGTCATGGAATTAGCTAAGCCTTGTTGACCTTTTTATTTCTTTTACTTCGAACAATATGTGCGCCATTCCTTTATAATACTAATTAGTGGCTATTAACCTTTATTTAAATTGTCTCATATTCATATTAAAGACGTGTATGGTATTGTCTTCGAAGAAGAGAGGAGGCTTTTCAAACTAATTAGATAAATGTTAATATTTCGTTTTTCTTTCATCCTTTCGTCATCAGAAGAATCATTAACAGTATCACCACCAACATGGACAGCATCACCAACCTACACAGCATCACCAACATGGACAGCATCACCGACATGGACAGCATCACCAATATACACAGCATCACCAACATAAACAGCATCACCAACCTACACAGGATCACCAACATGGACAGTATCGACAACAATGACAGTTTTACCAACACCGACTTCATTATCATCATCAACAACTGAAGGTTGCTTATTTTCCGAAAGTTAGGCTTTTTCCGATTTCACTTGGCATCTTTTCAGCTTTTACGCCACCCCTTTCTGTCGCGAGGGCTTTGTCTTAAAAGTGTGGGAAAGACAGTATCCAGTAGTCTAATTCGTGTTTCTGAAAAACGCTATTGTGGCTAGTTTCATAACCGAACATAAACGGGTATACAAGAGAAACTCTTTAGCATTTTGAGTAAGGGGTATTTCTTGAGGTAATTTTACAATGATTCCATGACAGAAATCTTAGGAACTCTGTTCTGTTTACTATTATATGCCAATCTAAAGAAAAAAGTTGCGTTGGAAATTTGGAAAAGCAATCTGAATGTGTCTTCCAATAGCTACTTCATCGTTGTCGAGGCACACTGATGACAAAGCAGAACCATTCTGGTTAACAGTAAGCTAAGTTTAAAAAGTAACAAACTTTTGCTTTTTGTTACAACGCCTTTTAGGTAAGACGCAGGACCTTGTTGCAGTCATTTCTGGCGGAGCTGAGGTGATTCGAGGACTCAAAGAAAACATCACATTGGATGGCTCACTCTCATATGACCCTGAGGCTGCACATGGTGACCAATCGGGAATGAACTTTACATGGCATTATGGTGAGATTACTAGGAATTACTCCTCTGTGCAGGGAAGGAAGAGAGACTTCTTTATTGCAGTAAACGAGTCAGCTTTTCAATATAATAGAAGAGCATCTGGCGTGCGAGTTTACTTGAATACAGAGGCTATTTCTCACAGTGAGATCTACATAGCTAGACTGGTTGTGACCAAAGACTATCGCAATGCTAGCGCTTATCAAGTCATCCATTTCTCGAATGGAGATCCCCCTAAAATATATCAAAGGTAAGAAAGCTGGCGTGTTGTCGATGCTATCATTGTGGCTGTTGCTTGTTCTTTTTGTTGCTACTGATATCCCTATTTATTTTCCTATTTTCTTATTGTTGCTTCTGCTTCAGTTGAAGTTGTTGCTGTTGTTGTTGTTGTTTGTTTGTGATGTCTTGTCTTGTTTGCCCGAAGTGCTGCTGTATTTTGCCTTTCTTTCTCTGTTGCAGTTATTATGACCACCGTTGTTCTCAACAAGCAAGGCCGTAGTTACGCTACATTGATCTACATTCTCATTTAGTAATCGACATTCGTTCCTTATTTTAGGTGTTTCATAAATTGTCTGCCTAAAATCAGCCCCTCAGTACGACTTACTGTCCGATCAGAATGCAAGGGACTACAGTGCTTCAAAATTTCTTCATATGAGTGGATACTCTACCAGCGATATCAGGGAAATACGTCCACTGTTTGGCAAAGAAAATATAATTTAGAACTCATTACAAGTACACCTCTAAATGCAAGCAACATGGTTATAAATGGAGGTTCCCTTGCTGCTGGAAATATGTACCGCTTGGCATTATTTATCACAACTAACGACGGTTTATGGGCAATGTCAGCCTACGACATTTCCACCGCGTTACCGCCCACAAGGGGGACATGTTCGATCACTCCGTCAAGTGGCATCTCCTTGGAATCACACTTTAATCTGAGCTGTATCAACTGGACAAGTGACAGCAACCCTCTGACCTACCGGTTTCAATATAGACTAGAGAACGGTATGTACACTGTGTTATATCATGGCGTCAACAACTCCATAGTTACCTTTGGGATACCGCCTGGGAACAATGCAGAAAACTATACCATCAGATTCAACGTTGTTGTGACTGATAACTTCGGAATTTCTGCCTCTCCTGTTAATCTAACAGTACAGGTATGTTAAGTTGGTAGGTTCTGTAATATTGATGTAGTTGGGAAATTTTGTTGACATAATTTCGTCATTTTTGGACAGCTAGCCATCGGAGGGTAAAAAAGCAAACTTTTTCTAAACATGTAACTTATCCAATAGTGACCAATGCTCTTTCTGTAGGTTAAACCTTCCCAGAGTCTAAGACCAGATAAAATCACAAGCCTGGAGGCCATGATCCAGGAAGTCATCAGAAAAGGAGACTTGGGAAAAGCGGCACAATTAGCAAACTCTGTCCTTCAAATTGTTACACAAGAAACCAAGATGAATTTGGAGAAGAAAATCAAGGTAAATGCAATTACAAATGTTTTATATCTCATGGACGCACTATTCGTGTGGTAGCATAATGATATCTCTGCGTATCCAAGTATTTGCACATACGTGTGTTAATGTATTGTGGTACTAATGACTTTTATAACCCATTGCACTGAGTAGACTACAAATAATACACAGAGAATAATACATGCTCCCGTAGATATGGAACTTTTCTAGGAGCTTTTAACTCGATAGCTCACGAGTGAGCGCAGCGAAAGAGTGAGATGTCGAGTTGAACACGAGAAGAGAAATTCCATATCTACAAGCAACCATGAATTACTTTGTTTATCTTACAAACACAATAGCTCTTTACTGAGAAGAAAAGCCGACTTCATTTATGAATTAAAATAAATGAATCGACATTCCCTGAATAATAATCGTATACTACGTTGGCCCTAGCTCCTAAGATGGAAAAATGCGTTGAATCATGATTAAAAAAACAACTATGGTCGTAATTTTCAATTTACAAAATTCTTAGTTATTGACTTTGTCCTTACCGACAGAAGAGGTCTTTCAGGTAAACGGCCAAAATCGGCTAGTGGCAAATCTTCCAGTTGTCGATTTTCATCCTCAGCCGGGAGAAATGCTAACACCAAAGCCACTGAATATGTAGCTTTCGGTTTTTCTTTTAGTATATTGGTTTTCTTCCCCTTCTAAGAAAGTTTCAACCTCACTGTCTGTCAGCAATACGGATTTTTAGTGTTTTAGCCGCCATAATTCGAGAAAGCTCCGACAAACAACTTTAATTGAGAATCGTGAAGGCTTCGCCTTCAATTCATCAACCAGACCTAGTGGCGCCAAAGGCGAGTGACGTGTCAGCAGCTGATTGGCTTTATCAACACACGTTAAAAATACGATATTTTTTCACGTGTGTTATTACGGCTTTTCTCAGGGCCGGGAATCCCTGTATATCACTGCAGTTTATGTGATAAATAGTATTTATGTGAACTAATTTATTCATGTATTCGTGCATGCACTCATGTACTCGTATAGTAGTGTACTCGTGCATTCCAGTATTCGTGTAGACGTTTATGTTTGTGTACCTGTGCTGTCGTATATTCGCATGCTAGAAGGTTCTTGCAATAACATATATGCGATTGAACTTCATTGCATTTCAAGGTTGTAGATTTTGTAATCAAAACTATTATGTCAGTGAAGGTAAACAACACTGCAGACCTGCTTCAAAGCTCCTCCGTGATTGGTTCTGCCCTTCAAGTCTTAGAAAAAGTCTCTCCCGAGTCATTGGTAGGTAAAATAAGATCGATCGTTTATCATGAAGAATGACACACATGTAGAGGGATATAAAATTGCCACAATTGACATAAAAATTATTGATTGCTTTTTTCATGAGCTAGAGTTCTACAGTGCTGTCGGTTGTCTTGATTTAGTTTTATCATGCACAGGCTAAACATGTTTGAGAAAAAAATGCCAAAAAGCGTTTCAGAATTCCTTTACCTAAACAAAAATGGTTTAAAGGCGACGATACCTCTCTAAACCCGGGCTCCTTGAAATAGAAATGTACTGTGCTGAGCAGCAAATAATTCCATGTTTGTTCATAACGCACTTTCAGGAACTGTCGTTATCGCCTGTCGATTCGCAAACGACCTTCTTAAGGTCTATCGTCCAGTTGAAGGACGTTGCTGATATGTCTTTAGTCACTCAATCAGCAGAAAACTTAGTTTGGTGTCTTCGAAGTGTGCTAAAGATATCCGCAGAGATGGCTTCAATAGATTCCATCTTAAGCTTCCAAGAGCAGGTATTTTGTTAGCTGTTGTAGTCCAACAGCGAAATCTAATTACATATGAAACTTCAAGCTGCACTTAAGTCGGCTTCCCTCATTTTTAACTGACATATTGCGTGTCAAGCTAGTGCCGCTGTCAAACTACGTAATAAAGTTGCCATTATCGCTACTTACAATAGGTCGTCGCAAACCTTACAAGTGCCTCAAAAAATTAATTTTTTTTGTAATTTTCCATGCTAAGCTCTTTTTGTTAGTCTAGCTTTGCTTTTATTTGTTATTTTTACTTATTTGCTCGTGATGTTTTGTTTCATTTTACAGGGTGAGAGGTCTGCTAATACTGCCCTAAAAGTGCTGGGAAAAGTTGCAGACGCATTGTTTGCCCTGAGAGTCCCGGGTGAAAACATGATATCGATCTCCACGAGTCAATTGAACATGACATTAGGGCGACATAGCCCGAATAAACTTGCAGGGCTGCAGATAAAGGGTGGAAGTGGCAGCTTCATTTTACCACCATGGCCTGTCACAGGAAGGAACAGAACAAGTTTTGTCGACACCCAGGTAAGGGATTACATCAAAATAAGAAACGAGCGCATGTCAAAATCCATTTAGTCGTGGGTGACTTCGGAAAGTCTGATAACCCAAGACCAAACGCATTGGAAGGTACAGTCTTTGTTAGGCATCCTGAACTCTTTTTCTCGTTTGGCTTCCATAATTATGGTCAGTTAGCGATAATTATCATGTCTCTTAATCCTCAATTCCTTAAAGTCAACAAAAAGTTTTGATTTATTCTTATTGCAGATGCTATCAATGTCATTCAACCCCTACACCTGGGACAGCACCAAGGAGCGAGTCGACTCTGAGGTTCTATTTCTGGACTTAAAGGGCAATAAAAGCGAGCTCTTGGAAGTCTCAAGTCTACCAGAAGACATCGTTATCGTTATTCCATCAAAACCTCGGACAATGCCCAAGGAGCTATGGTACTTCACGACGGATGACGATTTACGTTTCCACGAGATAACTGTCAAGTACGAAAACACTCTGATACAGGTAGAAGTCAAACCCCAAGAGCCAACTGTACATTTATTTGTTTACTTGCGATTTGGTCAACGGCCAACGACTCGAAACTACGATCTTAATGCCACAATCTCTCAAAATGGACAGTGCGTTTGGACTGCAAGTGCGCATGACAAAAAGGAGAGAAAACCAGAATGCTCGTCGAACCCACCTACCCCAATAGCAACATTGGCCAAGCATCCTGGAAAATACTTTCTGGGCGTAAAAAACTATAATGCCACGACGACCACCCCACACAGGAGAAAGAAAAGATCGTGTTTTACAGCTGGACGGCAAAAGCGCTCTTGCGTCGAAGTCAAAGATCCCCCACCTACCCTACCCATAAGTAAAACTGCATCTGTGACACCAGCTTATGATTCCAAAACCGATCAGAACTATACTCTGAGGGTGACCTTCGGTAGCTGTGTATACTGGTCAGCGAAAGTTGAGATGTGGGTAACAAAAGGCTGTCGGGTGAGTCGGTGTAAAGTGTTAACATTATCGAATAATTTTTATAATGTGGAATTAGTTCAGACACTTTTCAGAGAATTCGTGGGTTTCACGTAATTGTGGAAAAATGAGTGCTCCATTGTGATCATCTTCGCTTATTTGGCAACTGAAAGTCTAGAAGACAAAACTTTGTCGAGCCCGTGTGTAGTCTTCCATCGCAAAAAATAAAATTATTCTCGTAGCTAATCACGACCTTTGATTACCTTTGAATGAACAAGACGCATCATTAGCACTGAAAACCGAAACAGTGATTTTCTCTCTGGACAATTCCAGATTTTAGGAGCATTGGACAGATTTATTAACTGCAGCTGCAATCACCTGACATCCTTCTGGGGAAGTCTTTTGGTTAAACCGAATCCTATCCTCTCTCGTGGTAACTCGACCATGTTTGTACTGTATGTTAACAAATCTCTTGGTGTAATTCGAGAAGTGAAGATTGGTCATAACAACTTTGGTGACAGTCCTTCGTGGTTTTTAGAGGAAATTTTCATTCGGGACGTACAATCCAATCAGTCTTGGAAATTTATGGTCAGTCAGTGGTTTGCTCTTGAGCGCAGAGACGGAATGAATGTTTCAAGCAACGGTATCTCAAATGGACTTTGCCAGTGAGGTTGCAAGACGCTGGTGGAGAGGGCTTACGGAGCTACATATCTGGGTATCAGTTGCTGCCAAACCAAAGAGAAGTCACTTTTCAAGAGTACAGCGGGTTTCTTGCTGCCTTTCAGTGCTTTTGACATCCATGTTTGAAAAACGCGATGTTTTATGAGCTCCAAGGCAAATATGAACAACCTATTCAAGTTGGACCGCTGAAATTCTCGTGGAGACAAGTAGTTACTGGTATTGAAAGTGCGCTCATTGTGGCACCAATAAACATACTTATAGTGCTATTATTTAAAAAAGCGTCCAAAAAGTCCTCGAGTAACAACAGTCCTTGCTATAAAGCTAATTTAATCAAAAGTATCGCGTGGTTCTTTTTTTTCGGTTCTTGTGCTATTTCTGCTACGTTTACAATCTTCTAGAGCCTGATTTGGGAAAAGAGTGTCAGTGAGCAGTGGCTGTCCTCAATGCTTATCTCCTTTGCTCAAGATGTCACAATCATGGAACCAGTTAAAGTGTTCTTTACAGCTGTAGTTTTGGCGGCCATTATCAAGATGAAGGCGAAGAGATCAACAGTACCTGCATGTGAAGACTCTAATCAAGTTGAAAGCGGCTGCTCAAAACAAAGGCTGTGGACGTTGAAATTAGCGGAAGTAGAAAAGATGAGGAAACGCCAGGCCAAGAAACAGAACCTGTCACGTTATTTCACAGAGTTGGGTATCTACTTGGTTTTCGTTTTCTTGTTAATGGTAGTGTGCTATGGAAACAGAAATGACCATCGCTACTTAATGACCAGATCAATTCGAGATGGACTGCCCAATTTTAACAATGTGAGTAACATTTATTGTGTTTGGAGAAATCGTTAAAAGACTGATATTACCCAACGATTGATTCTGGATTGCCAAACCCTATTTGAAATCTATTTTCACGACATAAACGTATCCTCCAAAGTGTAAACACCTCTTTTCTTTATCGGGAATTATTGCTACTTTTCAAGTCCGTGGTTTGTGTATAGAACAACTGTTATGATCAAATTTCCAATTTTGGTTAGAATCTGTATCAATTCTTCTCAGACTTTGCATCATAATGGCTTGGCTCCCTTACCTGTTTCTAAATGTTCCTGATCCCCCAGCGAGTCATGCCCCCATCCCAGTTCGTGAAATCCGACTAACACATCTCCCGTTCTTGACTTTCTTTTTATTTAGTCCATTTTAAAGATCATATACATAGATGGTACAACGGTCAGGAAGAGAAGAAAACAATGTACATTGGTAATAAACGTTCTCTTCTCGTCGGGATGGCTCGATTAAGGCAACTGAGAGTGAAATCGAGTAAGTCCTTTCTTTTATTTACTTTTAAGTCTAACTCACCCTAAAGGAGACTCCTAGAAAATATAATTTTTTTTCTGTCAAAGTGTTAGGCATACGTTGTCAAGATTTTGATATTCTACTTTATTTTGTATTGGTCTATACACCTTTTAAAGAGAAAAAACGGGCACAACTGAATAACTGGTTTTTAACTAAATTTTCCTACACGATAAAGAATATGGGAGATGTGCTATACCTGTAGATTGAATTAGTTCCAAAACAAACTTTCTAATAAATGTCCCTTTTTTTTATTAAACTTACAGCACCATGCAACGTGTTAAAATACATGAAGACAACTTTCCAGGAATGTTACGAAGGATATTCGGAAACAAACGAAGACAAGACCGCTTTCTATGAACCGGGCTGGAGGTTTGTCGACAACTTTACAAGAGACGAAGATTTATTTCGACTTTGCCCGAAGCCATGGCGATATCAAAATGCGGAAGAAAGTGATAGCGGGTCAGAGTGGGGACAGTTCTCATTTTATCGTGGAGGAGGATTTGTAGCAGACCTCAGGTACAAGAACCATATGGGGTTCAAAGCCGTAACCACTTTGCAAAACAACGGTTGGCTTGACAGGCAAACCCGGGTGGTTCTCGCACAGTTTTCCGTGTTTAACCCGTCGGTGAATATTTTAGGTGTTGCCACATACTTTTACGAAGTTGAGGCATCAGGACTCAAAGAAGCTTTGGCACAAACTGAAATTCTTTCTCTTGATCCTACAAACACAGCTTCATATCAGTTCTATTTGATTTGCATTTTACTATACGCTGTATCCGTTCTGCTGTTTTTGGGAAGAGAATGCTTCAAGCTTTACAATCACCGTTCCCGGTATTTCCAGTCCGTGTGGAATTGGGTGGAGATGTCCCAGGTTGTTTTCTCCGTGTTGGCCGTGGTTTTGTACATAAAACAACAAATCATAGTCTCTTCAACATGGGCAAGGTTAAAAGAAAACAGTTATGCAAATATAAGTTTCAAAAGAGCTATCATTTGGCATGAAGCAGAAAATGTTGTACTTGGAATCCTGATGTTTATCGTCACTGCAAAACTCTTGCGAGTCATTAGCTTCAATAAACATGTTGCTGTATTCTCCAAAGCATTGACGATATCTGCACAATCTCTTTCATCCTTTAGCATTGTCCTATTGATTCTCTTCGTGGCATTTCTTCCCGCCGGTGTATTGATGTTTGGCACTGGATCTGAGCGCTACTCCTCAGTGCTAAAAGCAGCTTATTTCCAACTCGAACTGACTCTTGGAAGAGTGAAAGCCAGACCAATCAGTGAATTAGCAGAGGTAAACAGCACATACGCTAAGATATTCGTCTTTGCTATTCTTTTCATCCTAACAATTATCTGCATGAACTTTTTTATCGGCGTAATAAACGATGCACTTCTGGATGCAAAGGATACCGCGAACGAAAGTAAGTTGCACGAGCTCGTTGATGAGGTTCGTTGCAAAGGCTCAAAAGAACGGAACACATTTTTCGATACTGTCAGCAGTAGACTGAGACAACTGAAAGTCTCGCAAGCATCAAACACGGAAGAAAAAAAAGCAGTAGATAGAAGCATTACCCTTGATTCCAAGAAGAGTTCAAAAATCAACTTTGACCAAATCAGTGAGGCCATCAAAGCTTTGAGGGAAAAAACAGGCCAAGAACCAGGAGAAAAACAGCCGAAATACTCAAGAGGAAAATCATTTTTCGATGGAATTAGTAAATTCTTGAAAACACTGGGAAGAATTAGCCATGACGAACACTGCAAAGGTAAAAAAAGGAAGAAAGTTCGATTTCAAGAGGATGTCGCTAACTCTCATCTTCGGAAATTAGAGAAAAGAGGGTATGAATTGTTTCAGCGGCTTGATAGGGTTATGGCGGGATTCTCAAAAGAGGACGAAGAATATCATTATCTAATGGAAACAATGCGAGCCGTGACTTCTAAAGAGAGGAAATAGATAAATGGTGAAAGGAATAGATCACATACTTGAGAATTAGACTGAAAGATCGGGACTGTAGTCTACAGTACCCCGTGATCACTGGCAAATGGCTGAAATGCTTCGCACATATACGTGTTAAATGTGTTCTTTTCTTTATAATTAAATTTAAGAATTAAACGCATTTCTAGTTTTCGCTGATTGAATAATCAAGCTGCACTTTACTATCGAGTAAAATCAAGGTCTAAATAAAGAAGAATTAAATCTATCAGGGACAGCGTTTGTTGATTTCTTTCCTTTGGGGAAGGGGCGGAGTTTAAGGATTTTACACTTTCCCCCCCCCCCCCCCCAGTCCCCTTATAAGGCTCCGTAATATTTTTTTAAGAAAACCCACTCATTTGCAGGAAATTTGCAGCCAATATTATTAAGTCCACTTATATACTTTATTAGCGACGACTGATCCTTCTTCCGTTCCCCCTGAAAACCATCTATTCCCCACCTTACCCATCAGCGACAAATAATTAATTGTTTCTCACATACGATTAGTGGTGGTCATCCAAGCTTGCCCATTCCCTGACCAGATTGGCCAGATTTGTTTTGATAAACTCATTTCCATATATGTTTTTTGGCTCTTTGGAACGGGAAGAAACGATTTACGGTGCGGGTTTCAATATTTTGGTGAGCATCGAATGTTGTCTCAAAGTATCAAAAACATACCAAATCAACAAAAAAAGCTAGAACTGCATGAATCAACGGGAAAAAAATAATTAGGAGAATATCACTTTATTGCATTTTCATCCTTAATGTTACTCAATATAGTTCACGTTAGATGTCTGTGACATTTAATGCTTTAAATACTAATTAAAAAGGATATTTTTCTTTTCTTGATGGCGTCCGAAAAGCAACTAATTTCCTTTCCTTAAAGCTCAAAATATATTAAGTGTTGACGACTCGTTGGCTTTTTGTTTTGACAAAGGACTGCTAGCAGAATTCCTTAACAGGGGAGGGGAGGGTCCTACTTCAGAGTGTCTGGAGTAGATTTTTCTCATTTCAAAAATTGTTACTTTAATCGCTCTGGCAAAGAAAGGGGGTGATATTCTTTCTAGTGCTTCATCCACGCCCCTCCCCTCCCCCCTATTTTTTGATGCACTCACGCACTATAGTTACGCATCTGGGTTGTTTTGCTAAGGGCAGTTGATTTCTCTCCCAGGCTCACCATAATGTAATGATCATATGATATTTCTGACATGTCTTGTTTTAATTTTTAAGTCAACCACTAATTAGCCAGCTAATGTTACTCAGTCATTAAATGACGTCAAGAGACGATTGAGGTATGTCTGAGATTAATGCAAATGGCTTGAACATGGTCAGAGATATCAACACTTGGTTACGATACGAGATTAAAATGAAATTTTGGGTACTGCTTTATAAACTCGGGTGCCACTTTACAATATACCATCACTTTCAAAGAGGAGTGCTTAAACTAGAAATCGGTAAAGTTTCGGAGAAAAAAGCAATAATACCTAAGACCATTTATCCGTGGCTTCGATATTGTTCAGTGTCGTCGATAACACTCGTTGATTTTGAACTTCCACCTGCATGACAAGATGAAATGTTCGCGGTAGAAACTGCATAACGTTAGAAAGAACGGTCGATCAAGAAGCGCGTATTGTCCTGAAAAGAGCTAATGTCCATGGAAGTGATTGGCACTAATTTCATGTCTCGCGGAGAGAAAGTCAGATGAAAAATTAGTGATCACTTAAATAGTTCACATATCCAAACAATCATTCTTACTATCAGCATTAATACCTTTACCTCTCGACTAATACATTGTTTGATTCTCTCTTTATAAAGGTGGTTTTAAAATATGGATTCCTCTGTGAGTAATGTTTAAAACCTTCTCAATATTATTTGATAGTTAACGCTTCTAAATTCATCGTGTTGACTAATTGTACATTCAAAATACAATCCTATGGCAAATATATTCTATTGTGTCAGGTGTGTAATCTGTTATGGTCCATTGGCAAAGAAAACGCGGTGTAATTTCAGCAAATATTACCTATAATATCTTCTCGTTGATTATAAATACAAAGGTTTTTGAAAACTGGAACGCGAGTCAGTTTGTTTATTCCTCAAAGCCGGATGTTTTGTATTTTGTTGACACGTTGTCGAGTAACCAATTCGGCATTCATCGCGCACGACCAGAGGTTAACGTAATCACTTACGTAAATACGAAGCTAAAACATTTACACTCAAAAGCTGCAAACTGTTTGCAAAGTGAAAACAATCGAAGGCACTCCTGATCAGTTGGCTGACGGTTGTTAAGATGCTCTCGGTTACAATACTTTCATTATTAGCTGAAAGAGGTAAGTTTCATTTCGAAAAATCATCTTTTCGCTAGAAAGGAATTTGAGATTCTCGGTTACAGCGCAGCACAATTCAAAATTGTGTTTAAGATTATAACAATCTAATCCCTTGCCATACAAAGGTCTCACGCAGTCTCTAAACTTAAAGAAAGTCAAACACAAAACTATCCGTCCTAATTTATTTTGCTAGACATCTTAGATACTTCTGACATGCTTGGGATAGTTTAATAATTTCTCTCAGAAGTGGAAATCACAGCTACATTTCTTTCCAAATAAATCTCTCCTGACTGATTTAAAATATGATCACTTCTAAAACAAAACAGGTATTTGGACTTATGCGGTCACAGCGACTGAGATTGTTTATTTAATATGAGGCTATTTCCCGTAGTTTTTCGACTGCTAGGGAATTCGGTAGTCACTAATGTTTTGAATGAAGACAATTAAGTCTTAAAATTCCCGATTGCAGCATAATGAAGTCTTTAAGCAATGTGGTTCTTGATGTTGTCCTTTCTTTCAACATCACGTCCAAATGTTATGGTAGCGTGATCTAGCCGTGTAGCTCAAGGGAAACCATTGTAACGATAAACTACGGCAAAATTGTAAAAAAAGAAACGTGATGAAAATGTGCTTGCAGTGTAAGCTAGCCTAGTAGCTCAAGTTGAACTTTTCCAAGAGATTATTTTTTTTAAATTGCGGCAATGAATACGCAGCTGATTTATTCGAAAACGATGAATGAGGGTAATTGACTATTTGTTCTATTTTTTCCCTCAAAAGAAAAACAAACCTCTGTTAACACGAGAAGAGGAGGCAGACCCTTGCGATTTCTTTATTCGAGCGACGCCGTTTTGTTTTCCGCTGACTGAACGAAGAAACAACTCTAACAGGAAGAGTTAGCTTGAAGGTTACATCTCGTCTGACATTTAATCGAGCTTACTGCGTGGTTCACGGCTACGCTCATGATTCTCTCTCTTCCATAAGCCTCAGTTTCCCTAACGCTGCATTCCATCGCAATTGTTCTGCTCATTATAGTTTTTGTTTTGCTACGTCCCCGTTGCCGCCGTCGTCGTGGTTTGCTTAAGGTCTCTAATCCACTGCGGCGACGACTTGGTAAAACAAGAGATTTAATGGCCTAGGAGCTCAGCTCGTGCGTTTTAAAGCTTTGTATATTTTTTAGCCGTTTTCTCTGTTCTTGTGCAAGACTCTTTATCCTCATGGTGCCTCGCTTCATCTTGGAGTTTAATGGGTACCGGCGAACTGACAGAACAACCTGAGGAAATGCTGAGCAAAGGGTTGGGTGGGGGGAGGGGGGGAGGAACATGTCACGGACGAGCATTCCGGCCAAGGGGAGAATTGCAATACTTCTTGTCACTTCACGCTACAGAAACAAGAATACCCTGTTGCTGGATAGGCATCGTGGCTCGAGTACAGATTTATCTCTATGCACTAAATAAAAAATAAATAGCGCGCAGAAGGCTTGAATCGAGGCAACGAAGTTTTCTTTTTTTTTTTTTATCTCCGCTTCAGACCGAAAAATTCCAACATCGCTTTGTCAATGTTCCCAGTTTTTACTTGGTCTTTCATAACTACTTTGATTCAATCGATTTGTTCACTGAGGAAGCTTTCCGTCCATAATTTTAAAATGTCCTGCTTTTAATCCTTTACTTGCTATTTGCATCAATTATCTAGCCAGTAATTATCATTCACTCTCATTATCCACGGAACTTGCATAAGAAGATGACCGTCTCACTTCTTATATGAATAAAGGAAAGCTGCCCTCCAACCTCTGAAAAGCCCTTGACTCCATGCCCCCCTCTAAATAATTGATGCTCCTTCCTACTTTTCCATGAATAAATTCTTTGACAGCCAGTGATTGGTTTTAATGAGGTAAAGGGCTGTACAGTAATAAACCCCCTGCAGCTCTGCTTTTATACTTGGTTACTTTATACTTTATACTTGGTTATACATCTAAATATTATCAATTGTTCTTTTTGATTCATAAAAGTTGTTCGTTATTCACTTTTTGACTTTTTCTATTTTCTAGTAGTCCATTATCTCATTATGGGAAACTATTGATTGCTGTTACGCAACTCGTCAATCAGTATTTCTTCCCGTGCATTCGGTCGTGTTCGTACACCGCTCGGCGAGTCTGATTGACATCTTAAAGCCTGAAAAGCGTGTGATCTGAAAGTTTCTGAAGTCTCTAGCGGACATCAATACAGACAAAGAAATAGCGAGTGCACTTGCATTAGGTAAAGTATCATTACACATTAATTTAAAATGATATGATAATATCACAATACTAATGTTGAGGATTGCTTTTCATAAACCTGTAGAGAGAGTAGCTAAGAAACTAAACAATTTTTTTTCCTCGGCAAAATTGTGCCTAGAAATTTTAATACTTAAAACTTGTTGCTCGAAATTGGAAAAGCCAAGGAGACCGTGGTGCTGAAATACATGGGCCACTGTATCCAGGCCTGGTATTTAGGAAAAAATGATAAGCAGTTTGCACTGAGAAGTAGTCGTTCGGCTTCACCGTTGGAAGTCTGGACAAAAGGCTAACAGAGAAGACATTTAAAAATGCTCTGCAGGGGGGCCGAAGTTAAAATTCGCGTTCATTGACGGATCAGCGTTGAAGCTCCAGAGAGCATGCAAGAGTCCAAACTTTTCGCGCGTAGGCTTCAAGAACTAGATGAAAGGTTTGTAAACACATTCATTAGAAAGAATGAAATTTTTTACATGCCTTTCACATGCTCACCCATATGAAGAATTATACGAAAACTCTTTCTTTCCACAGGCTGCCTGTGTTACAATAGCAGCTCTGATACAATATTTCTTAATGGCCGCTTTCCATTGGATGCTGATTGAGGGAATCTCCACTTCTTCGTTGTGAAAGTTTACAACATCAACACCAAAATGTACATGTATCACGTCATCTCACGGGGTAAGTTCATTATTTTACAACATGCACTGGAAACTGTAATCACGCTTTCGGATCGCCAAATATGGTGTTTTCATGCAGTGAAGTGTTTCGATTTCCCTCCTTTCTTTGTGGGTAGGTCCTCCAGTGATCTTGGTGGCCATTTTACTTGGCATCACTACTGGAAAAAAAAGGAAGGGTTACAAAGCTATACGAGTGATAAATATTGGGGAAAAAAACTCAAGGGTTTGTTCTTGCTCTTCTCCTTTTAATTTGTTGCATTTAATTCTTTGCTTTGTTTTTGTATATATTTTTTAATCGGTATCATTTCATTTGCTGAAAATTTGTCTTTCTTTCTTTTCTTTCACTTCTTCGAGTTTAGCTGCTGACTTTCCTCGATTAACAACCTCATCTGGATATTCGTCGCCTATGTAGCTTTCATTGAGTTTATGATTAGTGTTGGTGATTGTGATTGGTATACCTGTACTAATCGCTGCCAAATATTTTGTCTCTGCTCTTTAAAAGCGAGTTGAGTAGTTATGAAATGACCCCGCGCAACATTTTTCTTTTCCTATTTACTCACAAAAAAACTTTGGACGTGGCCGCTGTTTGCGGGGATGCTGGTCAATTTTTACCTATTGATATCTTCACTGGCATAGGATAGCTTCATAAATTCTCCAACTTTTGCTACATAGTATAAAAAATATTCTCCTTCTTTGTTGATGTTTTCTCACTGTTTCACATTGATATTTGTCGCGCAAAAATAGTTAAAAAAAACATTGAGCAAGATGAAAGGAGCAGGTTTATTATGTTTATATAATTTAACATGAGGATTCACTTTGCATAGTTCACTCGGTTTAGACACTTAAGTTCGAGATTCTTTAGCTCATTGTCAGAGAATCGAAGCTCATAATCTAGGTCCCCAGTTTGGAGTTCTATTCCCTGCAAATGACTCTTCATCCAACACTTGTTACCAAACTAGTAATGTCTTTGGCAAGGATCCTCTCCTGTTTTGGTTATTCGATAACCATATCTAAATAATCAATTTATTTCTATTACATTCTTCAGCTCAACATCTTGATACTCGTTCGAGTCATAAAGGAGATGACCAATTTGTCGCAGCCAACAGGGGAAGACGACCGCTCTCAAAAAATAAAAAACTAAAACAAAAAAGTGGAAGAGGTTGCCATATTCTCTTGTGAGGCTTTTCAAAACAGTATACCGAGAGAGAGCTACTATGGAAGATTGTTAATCTCGAGTTAGATTAGAGACAACTGTGATATTGTGTCAGTGGTGACCTTTACGAGTCTCTCCTTGGTAAGGATATGACAAGTTGTTTAATAAATTAGTTGGGTTTGTTTGTAGATATTGCTCTTTCTGTCGTTGACATCGTATTTTATAAAATAATTCAAATAGTAATCTGATTGGCCATAAAACCATTTTACATGAGCGTATGTAAACTCGATAAGCTGGAAACCACTCCCCTTCGCGTCGTGGTTTCCTACGCTTATCGAGTGTTCTCCCAACCTCTCGCGTGTTTACATCAGGCTATGTAAACACGGAAACCATTTTACATATCGTCAATAACAAGTAATACTAATAGTCTTAGCAGGTAGCGCTGACATTCAAAGTTGTTGTTTAATGAACAAATAGATGAATACGTAAATGTCTGAATAGATAAACAGCTCATTTAGAAAGAACAAAAAAAAACCCTTATGACTGGATCTTTTGTGGATCAGTTGCATTTACCCATTTTTTTTCGCATTTCTAAGACAGGAGTAACGTTTTGAATCGAAAATACATCGACTAACTTGGAATTAAATTGGGACAATAAACTAAGAGATTATAAACTACTCGGCACACACAATTAAACAACGATTAAAGAACTTTTACATAGAGTATACAATTTGAAGGAAAAAGCTTAGCGACAGAAATACAGAATATTTCAATAGGCCCAGTTTTCAATTATAGCTATTGCGGAGACGTAGCATTGAAAAGGAATTCCAACAAGTAAGAGAAGGACTCGATTACGTAGATGTGCCTCACAGTTTACAACAGTCCAGGTTACGTCATACACGTTTATAAATAAACATGAATGAAGAAACGTCCGATTAAGACAAAAGAAGTAAAAAAAAAATTTAATCTAAATATATAAGTGCATTTCTCTCTACACCACCCAAATGTGATAGGTCAAAAGGCTCCAAGCTTCGAATAACTAAATACATCGCAGCTAGGGCTGGGGAATATTCTGGACTAAATAATTAATCATTCCATGAGCGTGGAGATACTAAGAAGAAATCCGAAAACCGAAAACCAAGAAATCCTTTGATTCAGGGTTTGCCGTGGAATGAAAATAATAATGTAAGTTAATTGACACACGAGCGAGTTACTCCATCAAAGTTGAAGGCATACGAAGTAATTAGACCCACCAACTGAAAAGTATGTCATAAGGAAGATGAATAAATGGCAATCATTTCCATTTTTGCATACGAACAGATGGCGTACTAGCTTTAGCTGCCGGTTGATAAAACAGAAGTTGTTTAAGACAACTTCCATTTAGCAGAGCTCATAAAGAAATTTACAATTCTTAACATCAATTATTTTTGAGCTGCTTCGTTAAAAAACTTGACCTACAAAAAATATTTAAATGCCTTAAAGTTTTTCGATTGTATTAGTAAAACAATGCTCTACACCTGGTGGAAGCTGCTTTTTGTCTATTGGTCCGACTATAACAGAATAAGAAAATGGAGACTTAGGCCATGAACATGTGATCAGAGATCAGGATTTGCATTAAACTCTAACTCGTGCAAAAGGGTTTTATGGGGATGCCGCAAGTCCGCAACTCTCCTGTGGGATGAACGAAATATAAGCGTAACGATAACTCTGAACAACAACCTTTGATTTTCTTGCGCATGATGAAGTGGATGGTAAATGGTACTGAATACGGCAAAATTTTCAAAACCCTTTTAATATGCTGTGTGCTAGGTAAGTAAGCTATGACACCGTCGAAATTGACTTTCAAGTTGTGAAATGCTTATTTCGATTCTTACTCCTACGGAACTTTTAATAGCGAAACATACCAAACTCTACACAAGTCCTTCTAAACTATTTGTTAATCATTAAAGCAAAACTTGGGGATTCTTTTATTATCATCATTATCTTTATTATAAGTTTCTCAATATTTTTCACTTTCCATACAATGCCAAATAATTGAGAAAAGATTTACCCGGAATGACACATTCGTACAAGTGTAAAGACAGGTATTGACAGCAACCGATAATAGTACCGTGCGCTCGATGAGTTACGAGATGAGTACAATTGAGTCCAACAAAGTGTGCAAATTGTTTTTTAATAGCTGTGCGCTAGGTTAGTACCACCTTAATTATATCTCGACTTTCCATTTGCAAAACAGTTCTATCGATTTTGGAACTTCCTGTAAAACTCAGCCAAACCAATCCGAGAAAAAAATGTCAGGTGGCGGTTATATGGTACTCTTGATTAAAACAAAACACACCGGACTCTAAAGATGCCCGAATTTTTTTATTAATTAGAGAAGGATTTCTTATAAATTGGGTTCCTTGAAGCCCGTCATACAAAGCAAAGTAATCAGAAAGCAAATAGCACAAGCCAGACATTGGCGCGGTGGTCATGTTGTTTGCGTCATGGTTGTCTACACAAAAGCTTTGGCAGCCACATTTAAAATAGCTTAATTGCCATCGTTTTATGCCATTAGGACAAGATGTCATAAGGGAACCACGTTTCCTCTTCAGATAGCTGCTGAACGTTCCACGTGCTTAGACAAGAGATCGAACTTAATCATCAGGATGTACTTAAAATGATATTAAGTTACACAGATGCAAAGTTTAAAATTCGATCCGGGGTTTGGAAAAAAAACATACTTGAATTGGTGTACTTTTTCGTTTCCCGTCCTATGTTAAAACATCATTGGTAATCATGAATTTCGATGGCTCTGAACGAGCCGTCGGTGGTTAAAGTGACGTGCACTCAGTAAAATAATTAAAACAACCCTGAAAATTGAGCAATTTTTATGTATTTAATTCTGCAATGGAACTCCTTACAACCACGTAGAGAATCTTTTTTGATTTAAGCTTAATCAAAAAATTCTGTCGTTGACTTTTAATAAAGTCCTTTGATTAGTCATGTTTAAGGGATCACCTCAAAATTATACAAGCATCACGGCGGTGATATAATTTTTCGCCTCGTGTTCCCCATTCCAGGATCATGTACAATGAATTTTAGCCTAAAGGTTTACTGAGAGCCCTCATGTTATTCAAATATCGCGGAACCCAAACCGTTTCAGCTTTCAAATTGTTATTCAATTATTAACACTCAGGGTAGGTGACTGCCAGATGCTCGCCAAGTTGGATGTCATGGACAAATACAACATATTTCTGTTTTAAATTATTCATATTTGTAGCTGAAAGCAAACTTTATACTTATCTGGTTGCTCTTCTTTTACACACACACACATATACACACACGCACACACGCAAAAATATATATATAAATATATATTATATGGGTTCCACAGGTTCCGCCGCCGGCTGATCCATAGCTAAGTAACACCCCATAATATGGAAATTTCCTCAAAAAGTTTGGAGACCGACCAAGATTCAAATCGTACAGAAGTTTTTTTTGAGCGGTCAGATTTGAAACCCGATTCCTTCGCTTAAAGAAACAGCCGTCGTCCGTTTCGAATTGTTGCAAGCTAAAACGAAACACTACTTTTCTTTTGAATAGCGCATTTCACATCCTTTTCGTTATTTTATAATTTGGTTGCACTTGAAATAACCCGTTTAGGAATTTCGCGAGGGACGTTCGCGAAGGTCTATCGTATCCTTATAAATATTTTCCACATGTAACAAGTTTTGTTCAGCTGGTTGGTAAATTGCGGAGATGCGACACTTTTTTAAATTTCTCTGTCTGCTACCTAGAAAGGTTATAAAATTCGTGGGTAGACATCAAAGGGCATGTAGCAAATAAAATGCACCAGCACCGTCTAACTCGAAATCTAATAAACTTTTTCTTTGTTTTAAATGTTATTCTTGAGATAACAATCAATTTATTTGCTTATTCTCTTCCACAGTCATCCTTTATTTGTTGATGGGTTTGCCAGGAACAGGTGAGGCAGTGTAATTTCAATTTTAACATTTAGACACCTTAACATGAACGGTAAAATACAGATAATATCTGACTGATTATGCCAATAATGAGCCATAGACTTCCTGTTGGAATTACATCGGATTGTGATTTAAAACGTAAGTTGGAGAGCAAAATAAAAATTCAATGAATAACGATGCTATTACCCTGATCTCCCCAATTTCCATTTTAAAACGTTACGTAGCCTAATTGTAATTTTTGCTTTAGTGAGGTAGGGGGATTTAGTGCCCATCGTTTGTTATTAAAATTAATTGTATAAAAAATACTTTTTCGTGTCCATCATCAGCATTATTCCATAACGTAAATATATGAAAATCATATATGTGCACTGCAGTTGATGAACAGTCATGAACTCTACTTAAGTAGTAGTGAAAATGTGGCCTGAAAAAATATATTGGGTTCCCAGTCGGCTTGTTAGCTCAGTTGGTAGAGCGCTACACCGGTATCGCAAAGGTCATGCATTCAATTCCCGTATATAACCGTTCATAGAGGATTGAGGATCGCCTCTATATTCGTATCAGCATTTTTTTTTTCGTATCAACAGTTTTTTTCATTTATTTATTTACTCCTTTATTTTTTCTCATAGAGTGCCAAGCAACCTGTTTCAAAAACTCCTCCTACCTTTTTTTCGAAAAGAGGAAGAGATTGGGGTAACAACAAGCGTGTTTGCTCCTACCAGAAAGGTTATTTAGTCTCCATAGAAACTGAAGAAGAATGGAAGTTTATCAATCGTGAGATTCAAAAGCGTGGTACTTCGAATGCTAGTGCGTGGCACATTGGCTTACAGAAGAAAGGCGGGGTTTGGACTTGGCTGAGTGGAGAACAACTGAATATTTCGAAATGGCGAGATTCTGAGCAAGGTGGTGACGACAAAAGGGCGGAGATAACTAAGAATGGATGGCTCTTTAATAGTATCTCTTCGCGTAGAAGAAATGCCTATATTTGCGAGACGCCCGGAGGTAAGATCACATTCCAACCATAAAGTTAAGAACTTGTTCATGCTTAGCGTGCGTATATCTAGTTATGGATGCACGCGGTAAGTTTGTAGAGCACGAAAATGCGTAAGAGTAGTTCGAGGCGCAGCCGAGAGCAACTCTACCTTTTTGAATGCTCTCCAAACTTTCCAAGTGCATCCATAATTCGATATACGCACGGCTAAAAGCATGAGCAAATTCTTTTATAACAGAGAGACAACAAGGATCTACGCGAAGAAGCCTTTTATTGTGATAGAGTGCAAAATTCTCACAACGCACAAAAAAGTAAACAAAGGTCCCTATTGGCTGGTAAAAAACACGACACATTTTATACGTTGGTTTGAGCGAGAACATTTGATCCAGTTAACCGATAGCCGTGAATGAAAAGCTCAGAGTTTACGGGGAAAATGGAGAAATCAAAGCCAAATGAACGCATGAATGAATTCCCAGTGGATCAGGACCTGAAAGGTCAATGCCGATTGAAAAATTGGGCAGTTCTTCGCTGTTTTCTTCCGTATTTCTAAGAGAAGGAAACTGCACTGCAGCTTAACGGGACAGAAATTCTGAATCCAAGTAAAAAAAAAGAAGCTCACGTCATCTTATTTACGCACGGGCGTGCATAAAAAAAAGGTTTTGTTCATAGCGGCTCAATAGGACTTGTATAGGGCAGGCACGCGCACTATGTTATGATATATTATGTGCTGAAAAATTACAGTCTTCCAGTTGTGTCACGAAAATTGCTCTTGCTTCTTAAAAGTAAAAATATTGTTCACAGAAAATGCTTAGCTCGCCTAACTTGTACGTGTGAGCGGTGGACAAATTTAAAAGCGCGTATTAGTAGTTGAACATACTAATTTCCGGGACACTTGTTTCAAAAGAAAAATTGAATTACCCTAGTATTTTCCCTTTTTTGTATCGACTACAGCTGGAAAACACCTTGCCCTTCCTTGTTGATGTTTTCTCACTGTTTCGCATTGATATACCAAGATATGTTTTCGAGCGAAAATAACTCTTAAAAAACATTGATCAACATGAAAGGAGCCGGAAGAGTAGGACATATCAAATTTATGTAATTTAACATAAGGATTCACTTTGCATATTTCACTCAGTTCAGACACTTTAGTTCGCGATTTCTTTAGCTCATTGTCAGAGAATCGAAGCTGATAATCTAGGTCCCTCGGTTGGAAGTTCTATTCCCAATAAATGACTCTTCATCCCACGCTTATTACCAAACTAGTAACGTCTTTGCAAGGATCCTCTCCTACTTTAGCTATGCGATAACCATATCTAAACAATCGATTTATTTCTATTGTATTCTTCAGCTCAACATCATGATACTCGCACGAGTCATAAAGGAGATGACCAATTTGTTGCAGCCAATATGGGAAGACGACCATTCTCAGCAAATACGGTAACATTCACAACATAAAACTAAAACAATATAGTGGAAGAGGTTGCCTTGTCCTCCCGTGAGGCTCTATTTGCCTAACCTCCTCATTGTTTAATCAGTAAGGCCTTACGATATCTAAAAATGAAAATTCATCGTCAAAGGAAAATAAAGGAATGTTTTCTTTTTAACTCTTAGAATTGGCATCAAATCATGCGTGGTGATGATTCCCCTGCTGGGTATCACGTGGATATTCGGTCTCCTCTCGCCTGTACATAAAGCTTTCGTTTACATCTTCACCATACTTAACTCTGCTCAGGTCAGTGTTCGATGGTAATTGTCAAAAATCATTCAATCTCTATCCTTATTTTACTTTACAACCAAGTGAGACACCGTTACAATGGTCACATCATATTTATTGGAATTTTGAAACCAAAAATGCAAGAGAAGACGGACTTCTTTTTTAATTATAAGATATGCAATTTTCTCTCGTTCTCGGAAATCTTAATAGATATTTGACTAATTTGTTTGTATACTGTTAAGATTAGTGATCTTGAAATCATTTTTATGCTGCAGGGTTTCCTGATTTTCGCTCTTCACTGCATGCGAAACACCCAGGTAAGATAAAACATCAAACTGATTATTAACTGCATATCATCAAGTTTTAGTGTTTCGATGGATATCCGAGTACTTGTGCTAAGAACCGTATTTCGTGTTGTTCGTCTATCTGCAGATCAGAGAGCGTCTCAAAAGAAAGAGGAATATCGTTTTTCCATCTTCTATAGAGAACAACTCCACAAGGAAGAGCTCACAGGTCAATCCAAGTGAGGTTGGGGATGTATGGGCAGTTGAATTGCAATCCTGTGCTGAGTTTGAATAGAATTCGAACTTAAATAACTAGATCCAGCCAGAAGGAAGTGACGGTCAATTACTTGGTATAGTCACTTAGTTAACAGCAGTAAGTCGGTTACGATCGATCTGATTTGCGATCTCGAGCTAAAAGAGGTCTTTCTTTTCATTATTGTTTACGCACTCAACTAGCTGTAGTTGTAATCTATCTTCTTTAGGATTAGAAGTACATTTTCTCGGCGATCGTAGATTTGTAGGCAAGATTCATCGAAATAAAGCTATAAATCTATAAATTTAAATTTCTAATAGCTCAGTACCTTGATGACTGTCCTTCGACTAAGACCACAGTCTGCTACAGACGAGGCGGTAATTTTTGCCAGGAAATTACGACCCTTCTTTCTTTCTTTAAAAACCACTCTCGCACGCAGCTTTAATTAAATGTATTTATCTTTTGATTCTTGCGCGCTAACTTTCTGTGCTTACTGCATGATTATTTTATATTCGACGTTTCACTTATTAAGTTTACAAACGTCTCACTCAACACTGTCATTACTTTTTACTATGGATAATAATAACTGAAGCCTAGTCATGCAGAAATGAAAAACCAAGGAACTTTCTGGAGCATTTTATTAGGTAACGTAGTTATGATGTAAATGCACTCATATAGTTGTGTTGTAAGCTTCCGGAATTTTTGAGAATGGTTTGTACATAAGGCCTGACAGTCGTGCAGCAGTAGTAGTTGTTGTTGTCAGGAGTGACTGACTTTTCAGAAAGCTATTACGAGAGAGAGCTACTGTGGAAGATTGTTAATTTGGAGGCACTTTGGAGACAACTGTGAGATTGTGTCAGTGTTGAGCTTCGGAATAGTTTGTGGTGGGCTTCTATCAGTTAATTTAAGGATAATTATTCTACTTCCTTTAAGAGATTTTTGACTAAATAAACAACTAATTTAGAAAGAACAGAAAAACCCCTTATGACTGGATCTTTTGTGGATCAGTTACATTTATCCATTTGTTATTTGCTATTCCTAAAATAAGGAGTATCGATTTGAATCGAAAATAAATCGATTAATAGGGAATTCAACTGGGCCAATATTAGCCGGAAATGGCATAAACCAAGAGATTATAAACTATTCGGTACACATCATTCAACCGCGATTAAAGAACTTTTACACAGAGTATACAATTTAAAGTGAGAAGCGGAGACGAAGTGTTGAATAGGAATTTCAACAAGCCCGAGAAGGAGTCGATTATTTACAACAGTCTGGCTTACGTCATACCCATTTATAAACATACATGGATGACGAAGCGTACGATTTAGGCGGAAGAAGTAAAAAAAAAATTATCCTGGAATATGCAAGTATATTTCTATCTACATCGCTCAAATGCAATAGGTCAAAGCGCTTCAAGCTTCGATTGACTAAATACATCGCAACTAGGACTAGGGAATATTCCAGAATAAATAATCAATTATTCCTTGAGCGCATAGAGATTAGTAGTAGAGTATAATGTCTCGCCCACAGAGCACATCACTCTGACCCAGGAACGTCTCGCACAAAGAGCATTTGACCTCACCGCTCCTTCTAAAATGAACACAAAAGTGATGGTCTGCATGACGCTTTTGCAGGGGAGAGTCGTTTTGGAGGCTGAACATTAAACTATGGCCGTTAACCTCCGCTAGTTTTCTGATAAAATAACGATTAACTTTATGTAAAGATCTGAGATAACCGAGAAGAAATCCTTTGAATCGGAGTTTGCCGTGGTATAAAAATAATAATACACCTTAATTAACACACGAGCGAGTTAGTCCATCACTGTTGAAGGCATACGAAGTAATTAGACTCATCAAATGAAACGCGCAGCATGTCATAGGCGAGATGAATAAAAAGGAATCATTTCCATTTATGCATACGAACAGATGGCATATTAGCTTTAGCTGCCCGTTGATAAAACAGAATTTTGTTTAAGACAACTTTTATATAGCAGAGCTCATAAAGAAACTACCATTCTTAACATCAATTACTTTTGAGCTGCTTCTTTACAAAACTTCAACAACAAAAAGTGCTTTATAATGTGGTGGATTTTTTCGATTGTATTAATAGAAACAATGCTCTACATCTGGTGGAAGCTTCTTTTTGCCCATTGGTCCGTCTATGACAGAAATAACAAAAATGGAGGCAAACGCCATCACCATGTTATCAGAGATCATGATTTGCATTAAACTCTAAATCATACGAAGGGGTTTTACGAGGATGCCTCGAATCCGCAACTCTAAAGCGAGGTGAATCAACTATAAGCGTAACGATAACTCTCGACGGCAACCTTTGATTATCTTGGTTACGATGAAGTGGATGATAAATGGCTATGAATCCGTCAAAATTTCCAAAACCCTTTTAACATGCTTTATGCTGGGTAAGTACGACACTAGTTATTCCTGTTTTTTATTAGGTAGCTATGACACCGTCGAAATTAACTTTCCATTTTTAAAATAGTTATTTCGATTTTTACTCCTACAGAACTCTAATTACGAAACAAACCGAACTCTACACATGTCCTTTCTAACCTATCGGTCCATCATTAAAGCAAAACTTGGGGATCTTTGTATCATCGACATTATCATTATTATAGGTTTCTCAATATTTTTCACTTTCCATACAATTCCAAATAATTTAAAAAAAAATTAATAACCCGGAATGACACAAATGCAAAGACAGCTATTGACAGCAACCTATATTAGTATCGTGCGCTTGATGAATTGCGAGATGAGTACAACTGAGTCCAACAAAGTGTGAGCAGTTTTTTTTTTAAAGTTGTGCGCTATGTTAGAACTACCTCAGTAATATCTTGACTTTCCATTTGCGAAAAAATTATATCGATTTCGGGACGTCCTGTGAAAGTCAGCCAAACCAATCCGTGAAAAAAATTGTCAGGTTGTGGTTATTTGGCACTCTTAATTAAAACAAAACCAACCAGACTCTAAAGATGTCCGCATTAAACTCTTAGTTTATAACTGAAGAAGGATCTCTTATAAATTGGATTCCTGAAGCAATTTATACAGAGCAAAGTAATCATAAAGCAAATAGCACAAGCGAGACATTCACGCGGTGGTCATGTTTTTTGCGTCATGGTGGTCCACAAAACAGCTTTGGCAGCCATATTAAGGATGCAGGAACACAACAGCTTAATTGCTGTCGTCTTTGGTCACTATGACAAGATGTCAAAAGGGAAAGACGTCTCCTCTTTTTATGCTTCAGATGGTTGTTGTACATTCGACGTGCTTAGATAAACGATCGAACTTAATCAACAGGGTCCACTTAAATTGGAACTGGATTAGACTGATTTCAAGTTTGATATTCGACCGGGGGGTTGGAAAAAATGGTTGAATTGGTGTACTTTTTCCTTAATCATTGTACGTTAAAACACCATACCTCTTCTTGAATATTGATAATTGATTTTCAGAATAAGCTGAGGGATTAATATGAAGTGCACTCACAGAAACATAATTGAAATAACCGCTAAAAATATAATATTTTTTTATGTATTAAAATTTAGTAATGAACTCCTTTTTTTTCTTTTTTGATTTATGCTCAAGTAAAAAAATTGGGCTTTTAATAAAGTCCTCTATCCAGTCGTGTTTAATGGATTACCCTGAAATTCTACGAGCATTACGGGCGAGGATGTTACTTTATGCCTCGCGTTCCTCATTCCAGGGTCATATACAATAAATTCCAGCCTAAAGGTTCGCTGAGAGCCTTCGGATGAGGCGTTATTCATATATTGCGGAATTCAAACCATTTCAGCTTTCAAATTATTTTTAATTATTAACACTCAGGGTAAATGACTGCTGACTGCTCGCCAAATCGGACGTCATGGAAAATTTAAACATATTTCTCTTCTTTGTACCCGAGAGCAAACTTTATACTTATCTCATTGCTCTTCATATACAAAAAAAATATATATATATATATATGGGTTCCGGAGGTTCCACGGTCTGCTGATCCATAGTTTAGTAACACCCAAGAATATGGAAATTTCCTCACAAAATTTTGGAGACCAATCGCTCAAGATTCAAACTGTGCAGAAGTGTTATTTGAGTGGTCAGATTTGAAACCCGATTCCTACGCTTAAAGAAACAGCCGTCGTCCGTTTTGAATTGCTGCAAACTAAAACGAAACACTATTTTTATTCTGGATAGCGCATTTCACATCCTTTTCATTGTTTTATAATTTGGTTGCACTTCGAATAGCCCGTTTAAAGAATTTTCCGGAGTACATTCGCGAAGGTTTACTGTATCCTTAAAATATTTTCCACATTTAACAAGTTTTGTTCAGCTGGTTGGTAAATTGCGGAGATGCGGCATTTATTAAAATTTCTCTGTCTGCTCCCTACTAAGGTAATAAATTTCGTGGGTAGATATCAAAGGGCGTGTAGCAAATAAAATGCATTAGCACCATCTAACTCGAAATCTAATAAACTTTTTTATTGTTTCAAATGTTATTCTTGAGATAACAATCAGTTTATTTGCTTATTCTCTTCCACAGTCATCCTTCATTTGTTGATGGATTTGCCAGGAACAGGTTAGGCAGTGTAATTTCAATTTTAACATTTATGCACCTTAACATGAACGGTAAAAAATAGATAATATCTGACTGATTATGCCAATAATGAGCCATAGACCTCCTGTTAGAATTACATCGGATTGTGATTTAAAACGTAAGTTGGAGAGCAAAACAAAAATTCAATGAGTAACGGTGCTATTACCCTGATCTCCCCAATTTCCACTTTTAAAACGTTACGTAGCTTAAATGTAATTTTTGCTTCAAGGAGGTAGAGGATTTTGATGCCCATCATTTGTTATTAAAATTAATTGTTTAAAAAACACTTATTCGTGTCCATCATCAGCATTATTACATGACTGTAAATATATGAAAATCATATATGTGCACTGCGGTTGATGAACAGTTATGAATACTACTTAAGTATTAGTGAAAATGTGGAAAAATAATTTCAGCTCCCAGTTGGCTTGTTAGCTCAGTTGGTAGAGCACTGCACCGGTATCGCAGAGGTCATGGATTCAATTCCCGTATAGAACCGTTCAAAGAGGATCGAGGATCGCTTCTATATTCGTATCAGCATTATTGTTATCATCAGTATACGTTTTTTTCATTTATTTATTTATTCCTTTATTTTTTTTTCATAGAGTGCCAAGCAATCTGTTTCAAAAACTCCTCTTACTTTTTTTCGAAAAGCGGAAGACTTTGGGTTAACAACAATCGTGCTTGCTCCGACCAGAAAGGTTATTTAGTCTCCATAGAAACTGAAGAAGAATGGCAGTTTATCAAGTGTGAGATTCAAAAGCGTGGTACTTCGAATGCTAGTGCGTGGCACATTGGTTTAGAGAAGAAAGGCGGGGTTTGGACTTGGCTGAGTGGAGAACAACTGAATATTTTGAAATGGCGAGATTCTGAGCCAAGGAAAAAAGGCAAAAGGGCGGAGATAACTAAGAATGGAGGGCTCTTTAATAGTATCTCTTCGCCTAGAAGAAATGCCTATATTTGCGAGACGCCCGGAGGTAAGATCACATTCTAACCATAAAGTTAAGAATTTGTTCATGCTTAGCGTGCGTATAACTAGTTATGGGTGCACGCGGGAAGTTTGGAGAGCACGAAAAATGCGTAAGAGTAGCTCGAGGCGCAGCCGATAGCAACTCTAGCTTTTTGAGTGCTCTCCAGACTTCTCAAGTGCATCCCTAATTCGATATACGCACAGCTAAAAGCATGAGCAAACTCTTTTATAGCAGAGCGACAACAAGGATCTGCGCTAAGAAGCCTTTTATTGTGATAGAGTGCAAAATTCTCACAACGCACAAAAAGTAAAGAAACGTCCCTATTGGCTGGTTAAAAACACGACACACTTTATACTTTGGTTTGAGCGAGAACTTTTGATCCAGTTAATCGATAACCGTGAATGAAAAGCTCAAAGTTTACAAAGAAATGAAGAAAATCAAAGCCAAATGAACTCATGAATGAATTCCCAGTGGATCAGGACCTAAAAGATTAATGCCGATTGAAAAATTGGGCAGTTCTTCGCTGGTTTCTTTCGTATTCCTAAGAGAGGGAAACTGCACTGCAGCTTAACAGGACAGAAATTCTGAAGCCAGGTTAAAAAAAAAAAAGCTCACGTCATCTTATTTACGCACGGGCGTGCGCAAATAAAGATTTTGTTCATAGCAACTCAGTAGGACTTGTATAGGGCAAGCACGCGGGCTATGTTATGATATATTATGTGCTGAAAAATTACAGTCTTGCAGTTGTGTCATGAAAATTGCTCTTGCTTCTTAAAAGTAAAATTATTGTTCACAGAATATGCTCAGCTCACCTAACTTGTACGTGTGAGCATTGAATAAATTTTAAAGCGCGTATTAGTAGTTGAACATACTAATTTTCGGGAGACATGTTTCAAAAGAAAATTGAATTACCCTAGTATTGTCCTTTTTTGCACCAACTACAGCTGGAAAACAGCGACCGAAATCGTACGTTTCCCAACTTTTGTCCAGCGCGCTGCGGTAAGGATAATCTAGCCGACAGAATTTTCCTTTGCCACAAGTTACAAGGCGTGTTCACTGAGATCAGTGAGTGTATGTATGTTATTTGAACATAACGAATCCAAGTATTTTATTTTTCTGTGTGTGTGCGTGTTTGTGTTTCTTGTAGTTAGTGATAAATGTTATTTACTGACAGGGAGGTCCGTATTGGGTAAGATTGTGCCCAAGGTCTTGACCACGTGGTGAGCTAAAAAATAATTTGTGGTGGGCTTCAATCAGTTTATTTAAGGATAATTATTACTTTTTTCAGTTTATATTACCAGTATAGTTGTGTTGTAAGCATCCGGAACTTTCGAGAATACTTTTTGCATTAGAACACAGTAGTGCAACAGTAGTATTTGTTGACGGGAGGGACGGACTTTTCAGAAAGCTATACCGAGAGAGAGCAACCGTGGAAGATTGTTAATCTTGAGTTACTTTAAATACAACTTCGAGATTGTATCAGTGGTGAGCAAAGAAGTAGTTTGTGGTGGGCTTCAATCAGTTTTTTTAAGGATAATTATTCTACTTCTTTAAGAATCGCTCCTTGGCAAGAAGATTACAACTTGTTTAATAAATTAATCAGGTCTGTTGATAATATAAATGATGCTGTTTTTGTCTACTAAATTGTACCGTAACAAATAATACTAATAGTCTAGCTATCGCTGACATTCAAAGTTGTTGCTTAATGAATAAATAGATCAATACGTAAATGTTTGAATAAGTAAACAACTTATTTAGAAAGAACAGAAAAAAAACCCCTTATGACTGGATCTTTTTTTGGATCAGTTACACTTACCCATTTTTTTTCGCATCCCTAAAATAAGGAGTATCGTTTTAAATCGAAAATACATCGATTCATTTGGAATCAAATTGGGGCAACGTTAGCGGAAATGGCATAAACCAAGAGATTATAAACTATTCGGCACATCATTAAAACAACGATTAAAGAACTTTTACTCAGAGCATGCAATTTAAAGGGAAAAGCTTAGCGATAAAAATGCAGAATATTTCGATGGGCCTTGTTTTCAAATATCACTACAGTGAAAGTTAGCATTGCAGAGGAATTTCAACAAGCGAGAGAAGGAGTCGATTATGAAGATGTGCCTAACAGTTTATAATAGTCTAGTTTACGTCATACCCATTTATAAATAAACATGGATGACGAAGCGTGCGATTAAGACGGAAGAAGTTAAAATAAGAATTATTCTGAAATATACAAGCACTTTTCTCTCTACACTGCTCAAATGCGATAGGTCAAAACGCTTCAAGCTTCGATTGACCTAATATATCCCAGCTAAGACGAGCGAATATTCCAGAATAAATAATCAATTATTCCATGAGCGTGGAGAGATACTGGGAGAGTAGAATGTCTCGCCCACAGAGCACATTACTACGACCCAAGAACATCTCGCACTAAGAGCTTTTGACTCGCCGCTCGTTCTAAATTGTTGAAATTCAAACATTTGGACACAAAAGTGATAGTCTGCATGACGCTTTTCTAGGGGAGAGTTGTTTTTTAGGCTGAACACTAAACTTTGGCCGTTAGCCACCGTTGTTTTAAAGGCATACGAAGTAATTAGCATGTCATAGGCGAGATGAATAAATAACAATAATTTCCATTTATGCATAACGAACAGATGGCATACTAGCTTTAGCTGCTCGTTGATAAAACAGGATTTTGTTTAGGACAACTTTCATTTAATAGAGCTCATAAATAAATTACCGTTCTTACCATCAAATATTTTCTAGTTGCTTCTTCTACAACACTTAAACTACAAAAAGTATTTTAATACCGTGAAGTTTTCCAATTTTATTAGAAAAACAATGCTCTACATCAGGTGCAAGCTGCTTTTTTTCCATTGGTCCGTCTATGACAGAAAAAAAATGGAGGCTAACGCCATGAACATGTGTTCAGAGATCATTATTTGCATTAAAATCTAACTCGCACGAAAGGCTTTTTACGAGGATGCCGCAAATCCGCAACTCTGAAGCGGTGTGAATCAAATATAAGTGAATCTGGCAAAATGTTCAAAAACCCGGTAATATGTTGTATGCTGGGTGAGTACGACCCTAGTTATTCCTGTTTGTTCTGCAGTAGCTATGAAACCGTCGAAATTGACTCTCCATTTGTAAAATATTTATTCCGATGTTTAAACTTACGGAACTCTAATAACGAAACATGCCGGACTCTTAACATGTCCTCTCTAGTTGCTGTCTAATTATTAAAGCTAATTATCATCATTATCGTTATTATTAGTTTCTCAATATTTTCTCTTTCCATACAATGCAAAATAAATGAAAAATAATCACCGCGGTCAGATTTGATACCCGATTCATTCACTTAAAATGCGAGCTCAAACGAAAAATTGTTTTCTCTGGATAGCACATAATAAGTTTACATCTTTTCATTCATTTATAGTTCGGTTGCGCTCCGAATAGCCCGTTAAAAAAATTTTCCGAAGGACATTCCTAAAGGGTTTATCGTATCCTTAAAAATGTTTCCACATGTGAAAAGTTTTGTTCAGCTAGTTGGTGAATTGCGGAGATGCTGCATTTTCTTAATAATTTCTCCGTCAGCTCCCTAGGAAGGTAATAAAATTCATGAATAGATGTTAAAGGGCATGTAGCAAATAAAATGTATTAGTGCTCGTCTTACTCGAAATCTAATAAACTTTTTCATTGTTTCAAATGTTACTCTTTAGATAACAATCAATTTATTTGTCCATTTTCTTTTTTACAGTCATCCTTCGTTTGTTGATGAAATTGCCAGGGACAGGTGAGGCAGCTTCATTTCGATTTAATATTTATGTTCCTTTAAATGGACGGGAAAAAAGATAATACCTGCCAAATTATCATTTTAATTAGTTATAAACTTCCTGTTAAATTACATTGGATTGCGATTCAAAACGTGAGTTGGAAAGCAAAACAAAATGTCAAATAATAACGGCGCTATTACCCTGATCTCCCCAAGATCCACTTTTAAAACCTAGCCTGATTCTAATATTTGCTTCAGTGATGTAGAGGGTTTAATGGCCATCGTCTGTTATTAAAATCAACAATATGAAAAATAATTTCTCGTCTTTATCATTATCGCTTTCACTGTTGTTATCATCAGTATACATTTTTTCGTTTATTTATTTATTCATTTATTTTCTTCTTATAGAGTGCCAACCAACCTGTTTCAAAAACTCCTCTTACATATTTTCAAAAAGCAAAATTTACAGGCCTTTTAATAATGAAGTCTGCTCCATCTTGGGAGGCTATTTAGTCTCCAGCGAGACTGAGGAAGGATGGCAGTTTATCAATCATGAGATTCAGAAGCGTGGTAGTTGGAATACTTCGGCTACTAATGCGTGGCTCATTGGTTTGGCGAAGAAAGACGGGGTTTGGATATGGAAGAGTGGAGAACAGCTGAATATTTCGAAATGGCGAGATTCTGAGCCAAATGGGAACGACGAAAGGGCGGAAATATCCATGAACAGAGGCCTCTTTAACGGTATCCCTCGGAACGATAAAGGAGATGCCTACATTTGCGAGATGCCCGGAGGTAAGATCACATTCCAACCATAAAGTATATAATGTGCTGAAACATTAGCAGTCTTGCACGTGTGTCATGAAAAGTGCTCTTGCTTCTTAAAAGTAAAAAAAAACATTGTTCACAGAACATACTCAGCCCACCTAAATTGTACGTGTGAGCGATGAATGAACTTTTAGGCGCGCATAAGTAGTTGAACACACCGCCCACGAAATTATCCGTGTGTGCTTGTTGTTTTGAACATAACACATCGAAGTACTTTTATTTTTGTGTGTCCGGGTGTGTGTTTCTTGTACAAGTCAGTGATAAATATATTATTCACCGGCTGGAAGGTCTGTATTGGGTAACACTGTGCTCAAGGTCTTGAGCACCGGTAGTTCAGATAAATTGCACAGTTTTTTCCCAATACGGACCGACCTAGGCTGGTGAATAACATTTTTCTTTTCCTTGAAATTAACGAAATGTTTTCCTTAAGAGTCCTAATGAGTTAGGGCCGTAAGTGCGGCAAGACCTTCCTTGAACTGAACAAATTTTGAGCGAGTAAATGGTGGTTGAAACAGATTGAGTTAATGTAAATCAAAAAGAGGCCTCACCGAAATATTTTTATTTGGGTAATGAAAAAGGTAAAATAAACTGAACTGGACAGTAATTTTAAATAAATTTAAATTTTGAAGTTGTGGGAGTTTGAAGTTGTCTGGTCTTTCATCAAAAGGAGAATTTTAAAGCAGCTTTTTCTCGTTGAATTCCTTTGTTTACTGTTGCGAAATTTACGGTACCAATGTCCAGTTTGAACGGACTTGCAAAGACTTACCGAAAGCGTATTTGAAGTATAGAAGACCTCGCTCACTGTTCTCCAAGGAACAAATTATTTGAGAGAATTCAGATACATAATGAATGAAATTACCACTAATGAATTCAATTGCAAAGAAATACCTCACGTTTTAACTGTCTGAGTTACTTCTAGTAAGGTTTAGGTTAACTACAAGCGGCTTTTAGACCGCGCGTTAACCCTTCTAATGACATAATTGCTACCAATATTCATCTCAAAACTAATTCTTTTTTACAGGCAAACAAAGTGATCTAAGAGAGAGAAAGAGAGAATTAATAAGTTTTTATCAATCGGCTTGATTTGTTCCAAAACAATTTGCTTAAGTGTACTGTCCAGCCGTCAAAACGAAACAAATTTATAAAAAATGGCAAGAAAGCAAGAGATGTAATCGGCAGCTCGCTCAAGGAATACCGTGCCCGTGGGCAAAGATAGGAAAACCCGGACCGCATTAAGTACTAATAAGATTCCAGGATTCGTTACCATGCCCTCTGAGAAAAACAAATGATAAATGCAGTTCTTTTGAGAAAGGCTATCGGAGAAAAGCGTGTCGGAAGTGTAAGCGATAACCTGAGAGGTATTGCTGGTAGCCTTTAGGTCATGGTTAGACTTGACCTCAGGAATTTAGGGAAATCTAGGATATGTTACTTTAAGGAGGAGGCATCACGGGTTTGAACAACCTAATTTAATTGCAAGACTGACTTTAAATTCTAAACTGCATGAGCTAACTCTAATTAATTTATCTTTAGTTTTTATGTCCCTATTGATTATAGTTACCCAGATAATCTTTTGAGATTGTCGCGTGCACTTTAAAGTTTTGCTCTTTGCCCGTAACAACTGTATACGGTTAAATGCGTATCTCCAGTTGCACATTTATGGGAACCTACATTCACATTTAATTTTACGTTTTTTAAGTTTGATTAGATGGAGGAGAAAGAATATGGGGCGGAGTGGGGGAGGTGTCAGCTCAACGAGGAACTAAGTAATATTAAAAAACTCGACTACCAAAATTACATGAATTCACAAATAACCTTATAATCATAATCTTAGCTGATGTGAAGTTAACTAATCCACAAAAGCAGGCCAGGGTGGCAGACGCCGTAGTGAAAAAAGATGTATAGTACTGATTGACACTGATCAAACAAATACATATGATGTAAAAAAAAGAAAAAAAGGAATTAATTGGGGAATGAGTCCCGTTTTCTGTCTCATTAATTTTTTCCTTTGTTGTGATTGTGATTATAATCTTTTCATGTTATCATTGCTATTATAATTATCACTTCGTTTATCATCATAAGGATAATTGGTATTTTTGTTTTCATCTTCATCATCATGTAGAATGCCCAAAGATAACTTTTAAAAACTCTTGGTACATAATTTCGGTGGATGGAGAGTCCTGGTACTGGAGTAGAGACACTTGCTCAAGTCTAGGCGGGGACCTAGTTTCCATTGAAACCCAAGAAGAATGGAATTTGATTAATGACGAAATTCAAAGGCGAAACACTACGAACTATGAAAATAAATGGAGAATTGGTTTAAAAAAAAGGGCCAAGAATTGGACCTGGGTGAGTGGAAGACCGCTGACTATTTCCAAGTGGGGACAAGGGGAGCCAAGTGGTGAACACGACGCGGCTTTCATGTATAAGAGGTTCCGTAATGGCGAACGGGGCGTGTTTGGAACTAATGAAAGTTGGAAAAAACAGCACGCTTATATTTGTGAGATCCCTAAGGGTGAGTTGATATGTTGTTGCTTTTTTCCTTTTTTGTATTGTTATTTTGAGTAAACTCAAAGGCACTAGAAGCGCTTAAGGGCAATAAACACTTATTTGCCAACGTTTGTGGTACTCACGAGAGAAGTTATAAAACCCTCAGACAGTCAGAATCAAGGTTACACTTACCTTTGCGTAAATTGAAATATGTTTGAAACAATCTCAATGAACGTTTTCACGATATACATGTCTACCCTCAACCTTGTGAACTGGGGAAAGTTACAGATGGTTCTTTTACTATCACTTTTACGAATAACAACGGTAATGAAACTGATGGTGAATACCAGTTGCAAAGAATTCTCAGTCCAATTGCTTTGTTAGATGATAACACATGATGATGTGAAGTGGGTTTTCTTTTTGTGAAGAGCTTGTGACTCATATCGGTTGAGAACCATGCCAATTATCGTCTTCTGAAACAAATTGTTCTTGAGTGGAAAATTCATTTTTAGCAGCCATTGGTCCCATGTGAATTTTTTTCAGTAGTGTTGGATAATGCGGTTCGAATATCTGATCAAATGCAGGGTGTTTAGAATGAAATGACACGTGAAGCGTAAACATGGAGTGAATCTAATGAGGCCAAATGGAATTTTATTGGTGGAATACAATCCAAGCAATTACCAAATGTTCATCCAGTGCAATGATTGGGTATATTTTGATTGGACTTCGAACGTTGTTTTCATAGTACGCGACGGAAGTAAGCTTTTTCAGTGGCCGTTGTATGAAAAGGAGCGGATAAAATGCTTTTAAACTTAAAAATGATACAACAAGTTAAATGCAAACCTTTCATATCCCGATAAATCTCAACCTACATCGACAAGGCTCTTGCGAAGGCCACGAACCATTTCATTTACCAAATGAGTTCAAAATTTCAGGTTAATGTAATTCTTTGCGCACGGCCCTCTGATACCATAACATCATTTACAAGAAAACAATACCAAAACGCTGTGATTGGGGCAAGATATCCAAATGTTATGATGTGATTGGTGCGGGATATATACCCTAATGTGGCAGTCGGATTGGTGTGAAATGCATGCAAAGAAAACGGCAATCTGATCGCTGCGAAATACATACCCTAATGCGGCAGTCTGATTGTTGCGAGCAAAATACCACTCTACGCCCGAACAAAGTACAACAAATAACACGTTCTTAGAAAAGTAAAGGTACAAAATGAATGAATTGACAAAAGCCATTACTTGTTAATCTTTTCCTCTCACAGTGGTGTTAACAGTGGGGATGGTCATGGTATTTATAATGTATTCCAATAGTGTCCTCTGGCATAGCACACATCAATCGGTTTTAATGTCCAAGATGGAATGTTTTGCGAAACGTTCCCCTTTAAACACTGTTGTATCGAGGAAAGTGATTTAGTTCTCTGATATTTCAGCTGTCAATTTAATAGTAGGGTGGAAACAGTTGTGCGATAAGTTGGAGTAGTGTCTCTTAAAAGGCTAATGTTCTCTCAGTAAGGCCGTCACAACCTGAGATCATAGGTCTATCGACCGGTATAGGTTTGTGTATTTTCGTGAACGTATAGAATATTGGTATTCTGAGCGGATTGGGAGTTTGAGAAGCCATTTCTTAGTCATGTCATCAATGTTTTTGCCCCGATTTGGTTAATGATCTCATTAAACCTTTTCCGCGTGCTTTTTACTAATGGTGCTCTGAGAGGTTTGTAGTGAATTCTACTACTCTGCTGTCGCGTTGCAATTTTGACCTCCTCTATCTTTTTGTCTTATTTGTGATGACTGTTGTTAAGATATGTCTGCTTTTTTGAGGTTTAAAGCAGAGTTGTTTTTCAACTCTTGTAGAACTGTGACCTCATTGCGTGACAAATTGTGTTTTGGCTTAGTTACAGTAACCTCTTCAAGTTGTGCTTTGACACTTTCTAAGTAGCTCTCAAGGATAATAGAGGGCTGAACCGATGGCATCTAGTTTGATTTAACACAAAATGGGTGCGTTTCTTTGTTTTGTCCGTGAAAGATGTAGAGGCGTACGCGTCTCGCAAATTGTTCATAATCTCGCAAGAGTTGTTGCCTAACTTTACATTCGTTTGTCACGGGTGTTGGGATGAGTTTAAGACATTTTGATAGCACGCTGATTGACTTTCAGAGAGTTGACAGTTTGAGAATTTTTTTCGGAATTTTTCTTTTGTCTCCCCATCTTTAGCTAAAAGGCTAAATTTTAAAGTGCGTCGACGCTCTTTGCGTCCTAGGCTTTTTTCTGCTTCCGGTATTGTTACAGCTAGCTTTTTAAGAGTCAGAGAACATACTGACATATTTTCCATCGCTTTTATTTGCAAGTGTATAAATAAGCTCTTTAAGGTCGAAAATTCATTCCTTCATTCGGCTATTCACTGTTTTTTTCACACTGTTCGCCGAGCGCTTTCCTTTTAGCGGTTGCTTATCTACCTGTATGTTCTTACGAGCTGAGAGTTCGTAGTTAGCCCTCTTTCTTTGGCTCTCAGCCTTCTTTGGTGAAAGTTAGTCATGGAATTAACTAAGCCTTGTTGACCTTGTATTTTTATTTCTTTTACTTCGAACAATATGTGCGCCATTCCTTTATAATACTAATTAGTCGCTATTAACCTTTACTTAAATTGCCTCATATTCATATTAAAAACGTGTATGGTATTGTCTTTAAAGAAGAGAGGAGGCTTTTCAAACGAATTAGATAAATGTTAATATTTCTTTTTTTTTTTTCATCCTTTCGTCATCAGAAGAATCATTAACAGTAGCATCACCAACATGGACAGCATCACCAACCTACACAGCATCACCAACATGGACAGCATCACCAACATGCATAGCATCACCAACCTACACAGGATCACCAACATGGACAGTGTCGACAACAATGACAGTTTTACCAACACCGACTTCACTATCATCATCAACAACTGAAGGTTGCTTATTTTCCGAAAGTTAAGCTTTTTCCGATTTCACTTGGCATCTTTTCAGCTTTCACGCCACCCCTTTCTGTAGCGAGGGCTTTGTCTTAAAAGTGTGGGAAAGACAGTATCCAGTAGTCTAATTCGTGTTTCTGAAAAACGCTATTGTGGCTAGCTTCATAACCGAACATAAACGGGTATACAAGAGAAACTCTTTAGTATTATGAGTAAGGGGTATTTCTTGAGGTAATGTCACAATGATTCCATGCTAGAATTCTTAGGAACTCTGTTCTGTTTACTATTCTATGCCAATCTAAAGAAAAAAGTTTCGTTGGAAATTTGGAAAAGCAATCTGAATGTGTCTTCCAATGGCTACTTCAGCTTTGTCAAGGCACACTGATGACAAAGCAGAACCATTCTGATTAACAGTAAGCTAAGGTTAAAAAGTAACAAACTTTTGCTTTTTGTTACAACGGCTTTTAGCCAAGACGAATGATCTTGTTGCAGTCATTTCTGGCGGAGCTGAGGTGATTCGAGGACTCAAAGAAAACATCACATTGGATGGCTCACTCTCATATGACCCTGAGGCTGCACATGGTGACCAATCGGGAATGAACTTTACGTGGCATTATGGTGAGATCACTGGGAATTACTCCTATGTGCAGGGAAGGAAAAGAGACTTCTTTATTGCGGTAAACGAGTCAGCTTTTCGATATAATAGAAGAGCATCTGGCGTGCGAGTTTACTTGAATACAGAGGCTATGTCTCTCAGTGATACCTACATAGCTAGACTGGTTGTGACCAAAGACTATCGCAATGCTAGCGCTTATCAAGTCATCCATTTCTCGAAAGGAGATCCCCCTAAAATATATCAAAGGTAAGAAAGTTGGCGTGTTGTCGATGCTATCATTGTGGCTGTTGCTTGTTCTTTTTGTTGCTACTGATATCCCTATTTATTTTCCTATTTTCTTATTGTTGCTTCTGCTTCAGTTAAAGTTGTTGCTGTTGATTTTGCCATTGCTGTTGTTGTTGTTGTTGTTTGTTTGTGATGTCTTGTCTTGTATGCCCGAAGTGCTGCTGTATTTTGCCTTTCTTTCTCTGTTGCAGTTATTATGACCACCATTGTTCTCAACAAGCAAGGCCGTAGTTACGCTACATTGATCTACATTCTCATTTAGTAATCGACATTCGTTCCTTATTTCAGGTGTTTCATAAATTGTCTGCCTAAAATCAGCCCCTCAGTACGACTTAGTGTCCGATCAGAATGCAAGGGATTACAGTGCTTCAAAATTTCTTCATATGAGTGGATACTCTACCAGCGATATGAGGGAAACGCGTCCACTGTTTGGCAAAGAAAATATAATTTAGAACTCATTACAAGTACACCTCTAAATGCAAGCAACATTGTTATAAATGGAGGTTCCCTTGCTGCTGGAAATATGTACCGCTTGGCATTATTTATCACAACTAACGACGGTTTATGGGCGATGTCAGCCTACGACATTTCCACCGCGTTACCGCCCACAAGGGGGACATGCTCGATCACTCCATCAAGTGGCATCTCCTTGGAATCACACTTTAATCTGAGCTGTATCAACTGGACAAGTGACAGCACCCCTCTGTCCTACCGGTTTCAATATAGAGTAGAGAACGGTATGTACACTGTGTTATATCATGGCGTCAACAACTCCATAGTTACCTTTGGGATACCGCCTGGGAACAATGCAGAAAACTATACCATGAGATTCAACGTTGCTGTGACTGATAACTTCGGAATTTCTGCCTCTCTTGTTAATCTAACAGTACAGGTAAGTTAAGTTGGTAGGTTCTGTATTATTGATGTAGTTGGAAAATTTTGTTGACATAATTTCGTCATTTTTTGACAGCTAGCAATCGGAGGGTAAAAAAGCAAACTTTTTCTAAACATGTAACTTATCCAATAGTGACCAATGCTCTTCCTGTAGGTTAAACCTTCCCAGAGTCTAAGAACAGATAAAATCACAAGCCTGGAGGCCATGATCCAGGAAGTCATCAGAAAAGGAGACTTGGGAAAAGCGGCACAATTAGCAAACTCTGTCCTTCAAAGTGTTACACAAGAAACCAAGATGAATTTGGAGAAGAAAATCAAGGTAAATGCAATTACAAATGTTTTATATTTCATGGACTCACTACTCGTGTGGTAGCATAGTGATATCTCTGCGTATCCAAGTATTTGCACATACACGTGTTAATGTATTGTGGTACTAATGACTTTTATAATCCAACTGCACCGAGTAGACTACAAATAATACACAGGGAATAATACATGCTCCCGTAAATATTGAATTTTTCAAGGAGATTTTAATTCGATAGCTCACGAGTGAGCGCAGCGAAAGAGTGAGATGTCGAGTTGAACACAAGAAGAGAAATTCCATATCTACAAGCAACCATGAATTACTTTGTTTATCATACAAACACAATAGCTCTTTACTGAGAAGAAAAGCCGACTTCATTTATGAATTAAAATAAATGAATCGACATTCCCCGAATAATAATCGTAGACTACGTTGGCCCTAGCTCCTAAGATGGAAAAATGCGTTGAATCATGATTAAAAAAACAACAATGGTCGTAATTTTCAATTTACAAAATTCTCTCTTATTGACTTTGTCCTTACCGACAGAAGAGGTCTTTCAGGTAAACGGCCAAAATCGGCTGGTGGCAAATCTTCCAGTTGTCGATTTTCATCCTCAGCCGGGAGAAATGCTAACACCAAAGCCACTGAGTATGTAGCTTTCGGTTTTTCTTTTAGTATATTGGTTTTCTTCCCCTTCTAAGAAAGTTTCAACCTCACTGTCTGTCAGGAATACGGATTTTTAGTCTTTTAGCCGCCATAATTCGAGAAAGCTCTGACAAACAACTTTAATTGATAATCGTGAAGGCTTCGCCTTTAATTCATCAACCAGACCGAGTGGCGCCAAAGGCGAGTGACGTGTCAGCAGCTGATTGGCTTTATCAACACACGTTAAAAATACGATATTTTTTCACGTGTATTCGTGCACTCATGTACTCGTATAGTAGTGTACTCGTGCATTCCAGTATTCGTGTAGACGTTTATGTTTGTGTACCTGTGCTGTCGTATATTCGCATGCTAGAAGGTTCTTGCATTAACATATATGCGATTGAACTTCATTGCATTTCAAGGTTGTAGATTTTGTAATCAAAACTATTACGTCAGTGAAGGTAAACAACACTGCAGACCTGCTTCAAAGCTCCTCCGTGATTGGTTCTGCCCTTCAAGTCTTAAAAAAAGTCTCTCCCGAGTCACTGGTAGGTAAAATAAGATCGATCGTTTATCATAAAGAATGACACACATGTAGAGGGATGTAAAATTGCCACAATTGACATAAAAATTATTGATTGCTTTTTTCATGAGCTAGAGTTCTACAGCACTGTCGGTTGTCTTGATTTAGTTTTATCATGCACAGGCTAAAAATGTTTGAGAAAAAATGCCAGAAGGCGTTTTAGAATTCCTTTACCTAAACCAAAATGGTTGAAAGGCGACGATACCTCTCTAAACCCGGGCTCCTAGAAATAGAAATGTACTGTGCTGAGCAGCAAATAATTCCATGTTTGTTCATAACGCACTTTCAGGAACTGTCGTTATCGGCTGTCGATTCGCAAACGACCTTCTTAAGGTCTATCGTCCAGTTGAAGGACGTTGCTGATATGTCTTTAGTCACTCAATCAGCAGAAAACTTAGTTTGGTGTCTTCGAAGTGTGCTAAAGATATCCGCAGAGATGGCTTCAATAGATTCCATCTTAAGCTTTCAAGAGCAGGTATTTTGTTAGCTGTTGTAGTCCAACAGCGAAATCTAATTACATATGAAACTTCAAGCTGCACTTAAGTCGGCTTCCCTCATTTTTAACTGACACATTGCGTGTCAAGCTAGGGCCGCTGTCAAATTACGTAATAAAGTTGTCATTATCGCTACTTACAATAGGTCGTCGCAAACCTTACAAGTGCCTCAAAAAATTAATTTTTTTTTGTAATTGTCCCTGCTAAGCTCTTTTTGTTAGTCTAGCTTTGCTTCTTTTTGTTATTTTTTACTTGTTTGCTCGTGATGTTTTGTTTCATTTTACAGGGTGAGAGGTCTGCTAATACTGCCCTAAAAGTGCTGGGAAAAGTTGCAGACGCATTGTTAGCCCTGAGAGTCCCAGGTGAAAACATGATACCGATCTCCACGAGTCAATTGAACATGACATTAGAGCGACATAGCCCGAATAAACTTGCAGGACTGCAGATAAAGGGTGGAAGTGGCAGCTTCATTTTACCACCATGGCCTGTCACAGGAAGGAACAGAACAAGTTTTGTCGACACCCAGGTAAGGGATTACATCAAAATAAGAAACGAGCGCATGTCAAAATCGATTTAGTCGTGGGTGACTTCGGAAAGTCTGATAACCCAAGACCAAACGCATTGGAAGGTACAGTCTTTGTTAGGCATCCTGAACTCTTTTTCTCGTTTGGCTTCCATAATTATGGTCAGTTAGCGATAATTATCATGTCTCTTAATCCTCAATTCCTTAAAGTCAACAAAAAGTTTTGATTTATTCTTATTGGAGATGCTATCAATGTCATTCAACCCCTACGCCTGGGACAGCACCAAGGAGCAAGTCGACTCTGAGGTTCTATTTCTGGACTTAAAGGACAATAAAAGCGAGCTCTTAGAAGTGTCAAGTCTACCAGAAGACATTGTTATCGTTATTCCATCAAAACCTCGGACAATACCCAAGGAGTTATGGTACTTCACGACGGATGACGATTTACGTTTCCACGAGATAACTGTCAAGTGCGAAAACACTCTGATACAGGTAGAAGTCAAACCCCAAGAGCCAACTGTACATCTGTTTGTTTACTTGCGATTTGGTCAAAGGCCAACGACTCGAAACTACGATCTCAATGCCGCAATCTCTCAAAATGGACAGTGCGTTTGGACTGCAAGTGCATATGACAAAAAGGAGAGACAACCAGAATGCTCGTCGAACCCACCTACCCCAATAACAACATTGGCCAGGCATCCTGGAAAATACTTTCTGGGCGTAAAAAACTATAATGCCACCACGACCACCCCACACAGGAGAAAGAAAAGATCGTGTTTTACAGCTGGACGGCAAAAGCGCTCTTGCGTCGAAGTCAAAGATCCCCCACCTACCCTACCCATGAGTAAAACTGCATCTGTGACACCAGCTTATGATTCCAAAACCGATCCGAACTATACTCTGAGGGTGACCTTCGGTAGCTGTGTATACTGGTCAGCGAAAGTTGAGATGTGGGTAACAAAAGGCTGTCGGGTGAGTTGGTGTAAAGTGTTGACATTATCGAATAATTTTTATAATGTGGAATTAGTTCAGACACTTTTCAGAGAATTCGTGGGTTTCACGTAATTGTGGAAAAAGGAGTGCTCCATTGTGATCATCTTCGCTTATTTGGCAACTGAAAATCTAGAAGACAAAACTTTGTTGAGCCCGTGTGTAGTCTTCCATTGTAAAAAATAAAATTATTCTCATAGCTAATCACGACCTTTGAATACCTTTGAATGGACAAGACGCATCATTACCACTAAAAACCGAAACAGTGATTTTCTCTCTGGACAATTCCAGATTTTAGGAGCATTGGACAGATTTATTAACTGCAGCTGCGATCACCTGACATCCTTTGGCGGAAGTCTTTTGGTTAAACCGAATCCTATCGACTTCGACAAGGTTCAAGTGCAGATTCAAAAGTTGCCAGAATCTGGAAATATCACAGTTATTTTGGCGGTGGCGTTGGTTTTCTTAAGTTACGTGATTGTGCTTGTTATCGTCAGGAAGACAGACATAGAAGACTCTAAAAATGTAAGTTCTGAACATATTTTGTATTATGTAGAACTTAATACGCTTTGAAAACTTGCAGAATTCATATTTTTCTAAGTATCCTCAAAAAAAGTGATCAGCAAACTTGGAAGAAATCACAGAGATCATTTAAGGTTTCCAAGTTTTTTAATATCAACAATATATATATATATTTTTTTAAGTAAGGAAAAAAGTAAAAAAAAAAGTAAATCACCCATTCATTAATGGTATTATCATTTTCCTTAAGAACGTTTTACCAGTCCATTTGCCATCCTCTCCAGAGAGTACATATGGATACGAGATAGTAATAACTACAGGAGTCTGGATATACTCAGGCACAACAGCTCAAGTTGCTATGGAGATTTGCGGTTCTGACGGAAGAAGTGGCATTCTTCAGCTCAGCCAAGAAGAGACTGGTTCAATCGACGTGTTCTTCTCTCGTGGTAACTCGGCCATGTTTGTACTGTATGTTAACAAATCTCTTGGTGTGATTCGAGAAGTGAAGATTGGTCATAACAACTTTGGTGACAGTCCTTCGTGGTTTCTAGAGGAAATTTTCATTCGGGACGTACAATCCAATCAGTCTTGCAAATTTGTGGTCAGTCAGTGGTTTGCTCTTGAGCGCGGAGACGGGCGTATCGAGCGAATGTTTCAAGCAACGGTATCTCAAATGGACTTTGCCAGTGAGGTTGCAAAACGCTGGCGGAGAGGGCTTACGGAGCTACATATCTGGGTGTCAGTTGCTGCCAAACCAAAGAGAAGTCACTTTTCAAGACTACAGCGGGTTTCTTGCTGCCTTTCAGTGCTTTTGACATCCATATTTGCAAACGCGATGTTTTATGAGCTCGAAGGCAAATATGAACAACCTATTCAAGTTGGACCGCTGAAATTCTCGTGGAGACAAGTAGTTACTGGTATTGAAAGTGCACTCATTGTGGCACCAATAAACATACTAATAGTGCTTTTATTTAAAAAAGCATCCAAAAAGTCCTCGAGTAACAACAGTCCTTGCTATAAAGCTAATTTAATCAAAGGTATCGCTTGGTTCTTGTTTTTCGGCTCTTGTGCTATTTCTGCTACGTTTACAATCTTTTATAGCCTGATTTGGGAAAAGAGTGTCAGTGAGCAGTGGCTGTCCTCAATGCTTATCTCCTTTGCTCAAGATGTCACAATCACGGAACCAGTTAAAGTGTTCTTTACAGCTGTAGTTTTGGCGGCCATTATCAAGATGAAGGCGAAGAGATCAACGGTACCTGCATGTAAAGACTCTAATCAAGTTGAAAGCGGTTGCTCAAAACAAAGGCTGTGGACATTGAAATTAGCGGAAGTAGAAAAGATGAGGAAACGCCAGGCCAAGAAACAGAACCTGTCACGTTATTTCACAGAGTTGGGTATCTACTTGGTTTTCGTTTTCTTGTTAATGGTAGTGTGCTATGGAAACAGAAATGACCATCGCTACTTAATGACCAGATCAATTCGAGATGGACTAATTAACTATTGACTAATGGATTGCCAAACCCTATTTGAGATCTATTTTCACGACATAAACGTATCCTCCAAAGCGTAAACACCTCTTTTCTTTATCGGGAATTATTCCTACTTTTCAAGTCCGTGGGTTGTGTATAGAACAACTGTTATGATCACATTTCAAATTTTGGTTAGAATCTGTATCAATTCTTGTCAGACTTATCAATTCTTGTCAGACAGTTTCTAAATGTTCCTGATCCACCAGCGAGTCATGCCTCCATCCCAGTCCGTAAAATCCGACCAACACAGCTCCCGTTCTTGACTTTCTTTTTATTTAGTCCGTTTTAAAGATCATATCCATAATAAGCGATACGAAAGGTCATGTAGTCACAAATTGTAAGTAACGTATTAATTTTCATTGAACTCAGATGGCAGATGACAGGAAGTACTGGAGCTGGCTGCGGAAAGTTTTCATTCCTGGAGTGTTTACCGGTAGATGGTACAACGGTCAGGAAGAGAAAAAAACAATGTACATTGGTAATAAACGCTCTCTTCTCGTCGGGATGGCTCGATTAAGGCAACTGAGAGTGAAATCGAGTGACTCCTTTCTTTTATTTACTTTTAAGTCCAACTCACCCTAAAGGAGAAGCCTAGGAAATATAATTTTTTTTCTGTCAAAGTGTTAGGCATACGTTGTCAAGATTTTGAAATTCTACTTTATTTTGTATACACCTTTTAAAGAGAAAAAACGGGCACAAGTTAATATCCTGTTTTTAACTAAATTTTCCTACACGATAAAGAATATGGGAGATGTGCTATACCTGTAGATTGAATTAGTTCCAAAACAAACTTTCTAATAAATGTCCCTTTTTTTATTAACACCATGCAACGTGTTAAAATACATGAAGACAACTTTCCAGGAATGTTACGAAGGATATTCGGAAACAAACGAAGACAAGACCGCTTTCTATGAACCGGGCTGGAGGTTTGTCGACAACTCTACAAGAGACGCAGATTTATTTCGACTTTGCCCGAAGCCATGGCGATATCAAAATGCGGAAGAAAGTGATAGTGGGTCAGAGTGGGGACAGTTCTCATTTTATCGTGGAGGAGGATTTGTAGCAGACCTCGGGTACAAGAACCATACGGGGTTGAAAGCCGTAACCACTTTGCAAAACAACGGTTGGCTTGACAGGCAAACCCGGGCGGTTCTCGCACAGTTTTCTGTGTTTAACCCGTCGGTGAATATTTTAGGTGTTGCCACATACTTTTACGAAGTTGAGGCATCAGGACTCAAAGAAGCTTTGGTACAAACTGACATTCTTTCTCTTGATCCTACAAACACAGCTTCATATCAGTTCTATTTGATTTGCATTTTACTATACGCTGTATCCGTTCTGCTGTTTTTGGGAAGAGAATGCTTCAAGTTTTACAATCACCGTTCCCGGTATTTCCAGTCCGTGTGGAATTGGGTGGAGATGTCCCAGGTTGTTTTCTCCGTGTTGGCCGTGGTTTTGTACATAAAACGACAAATCATAGTCTCTTCAACATGGGCAAGGTTAAAAGAAAACAGTTATGCAAATATAACTTTCAAAAAAGCTATCATTTGGCATGAAGCAGAAAATGTTGTACTTGGAATCCTGATGTTTATCGTTACTGCAAAACTCTTGCGAGTCATTCGCTTCAATAAACATGTTGCTGTATTCTCCAAAGCATTGACGATATCTGCACAATCTCTTTCATCCTTTAGCATTGTCCTATTGATTCTCTTCGTGGCATTTCTTCCCGCCGGTGTATTGATGTTTGGCACTGGATCTGAGCGCTACTCCTCAGTGCTAAAAGCAGCTTATTTCCAACTCGAACTGACTCTTGGAAGAGTAAAAGCCAGACCAACCAGTGAATTGGCAGAGGTAAACAGCACATACGCTAAGATATTCGTCTTTGCTATTATTTTCACCCTAACAATTATCTGCATGAACTTTTTTATCGGTGCAATAAACGATGCACTTCTGGATGCAAAGGATACCGCGAACGAAAGTGAGTTGCACGAGCTCCTTGATGAGGTTCGTTGCAAAGGCTCAAAAGAACGGAACACATTTTTCGATACTGTCAGCAGTAGACTGAGACAACTGAAAGTCTCCCAAGCATCTAGCACGGAAGAGAAAAAAGCAGTAGATAGAAGCATTACCCTTGATTCCACGAAGAGTTCAAAAGTCAACTTTGACCAAATCAGTGAGGCCATCAAAGCTTTGAGGGGGAAAACAGGCCAAGAACCAGGAGAAAAACAGCCGAAATACTCAAGAGGAAAATCATTTTTCGATGGAATTAGCAAATTCTTGAAAACACTGAGAAGAATGAGCCATGACGAACACTGCAAAGGTAAAAACAGGAAGAAAGTTCGATTTCAAGAGGATGTCGCTAACTCTCATCTTCGGAAATTAGAGAAAAGAGGGTATGAATTGTTTCAGCGGCTTGATAGGGTTATGGCGGGATTCTCAAAAGAGGACGAAGAATATCATTATCTAATAGAAACAATGCGAGCCTGTGACTTCTAAAGAGAGAGGTAATAGATAAATGGTGAAAGGAATAGATCATATACTCGAGAATTAGACTGAAAGATCGGGACTGTAGTCTACATTACCCCGTGATCACTAGCAAATGGCTGAAATGCTTCGCACGTATACGTATTAAATGTGTTCTTTTCTTTATAATTGAATGTCACGCCTAAAATAAAGAAAAACTTGATAAAGGATGGTAACATAGAGGTGGCAACAAAAATGCAGAGGCGATCAAGTAGAAAGAATTTTTTGCCACTTTCCTTCAGAGTGTATTATGTTTGTATGTAGGTCCATCGAAATTAGATAATTAAAACGTAGCTTCACGACCTGAAGATTAGTTTCTCGAAGCGGTGCTTAGGGAAAGGCCTCGTTAGAATGTCAGCAATCATCTCATCAGTGGGAAGATATTTACAAAAAATTGCTCCATTTAGTGCTTGTGGAGTACCAGCAAACGAAAACTACCCCTAGTCGGTGCTACCCCAAGGTAAAGAAGAACCAGAGGAAATTTTTTGTCGCCTTTCCTCTACATTTGAGTGTATTCGACACCATCTTCTTTCACAAATTACTTTTGACATGTACATTCAACCGTCTATGCTATCGCTCAACATAAAGCGTACTTTTCGATCTCTACAAACAACGGTCTAAAAGTGACGGTCAACAGAGAATTGACCCAAGGGTAAAAAACTAAAAACTGAGCTTTCCAAAACACTGACAGCACATGTTAGCTCTTTTTTAAAGTCTTCCTCCTCCTCCCCCCCCCCCCCAAAACAAAAACAAAAAAGAAAAGAAAAGAGAAGGGAAAAAGCATACCTAAACGGGGATACTGTGCACGGAAACAGTTAATCTCTTTTGAAACACACAAGTAGAACAATTTTGGCTGGAAATTCCCCGCGCAAAATGGTAAAGTAGAGGATACAAAGCAACCTGTCTGACGCAAAATCTAAGGAAAGAATTGAGTCAATGACAGGAAACAACAAAAGTTTGACAAAGGAAAAATAGATTTTTTGAACACGAAGTTTATTCAACTACGGATACTTTGTTACCCCAGTAATTTACCATTGACTTTGACAGCTTGAAAACGAAATAAGCGCACACGCGCAAACGGTTGAAGAGCGGGCAGCAGAAACTCGTCCCAGCGGCCAGTTTGAAGACAGAGAAAAAGGCCATCATAGAGAGGTAAAGAACCACTAGCGTAAAATGACATCTTTTTTTTCGAGGGTAAATCGATTCTCATAGTAAAAGAAAAAATAAAATATTCATTGTGGCCTATAAAGAGGTAATGTGACCAAAGTAGAGGAAAACCTAGTTTAAGTATTCAGAAGGGAAACCTCGAGGAAAAACGAAATCAGCAAGGTGAGATGAGTCAACCAGTTTGTGAACAAACGTTACAGTTTGTTTTTTCTGTAATTATATAAGCTGTCTGAAGACTACGTACACATTGTACCGCAACTTTCCTGGTCACTCTTTGATCATCTCAGTTTTTGTTGGATCTGTGAAGAGTTAACTTTTCCGCTGTTTGGCGGGACTCAAGGGAAAATTTCGGTTGAGAAGAGGTGGTAAACTTGAAAAAAAGGCCGTTTTAGACGAGTAAAAACTGATGGAAGTTCAAGAGTAAATCACAAGCCAAACTTTTTTATAATCGATACTGAAAATCTGCTTTTTGGCTTCGCCGACGAGAAGCACCTTTCTATAAAAGGTGTCATTTTGCGTCGGTAAAAAATCATTTCCTCTGAATCATGACCTTCTTAATAGGGAAAACAGGTCCCACGAAAGAGGCAGAAACCGCACCCATGGCCGTCATAACGTTGGCCCAAATAAAGATGTGTTCGCTAAGCTTTTCAATGAAAGCGCGCACGCGGAAGAGAAAATTGTCGCTCCAAAGACGTTCACAAAACTAAAAAACCATCAAATCTGAGAAAATTTCCTCTAAAACATTTAATGACCGGAAAGTCACGGGTGTCGCTCTTTAATAAAAAATTTAGTCAGCTATAATATTATCACAACTATTAAGATCTACAAGGTGTGATGGCTTAACTCGCCGAGTTTAAATCTAGTTTCAAAACACATTACAATCAGCTTTAAAACTCTACTTAAAAACACTTAGTGTGGTAATGTTGATTATAGTTTTCGTTCTATTCAACCATTGAGATTTTTCCCCTGTCATCGCATAGTCGAGAGTTATTTAGAAAAATATTGAACAATCGAGTGAGTAAAAACTGTCTAAAATACAAAACGTGCACTATATCTTATCACAGAAATCAAATATTTGTCCAGACATTCAAAACTGATTAAATCAAATTTGAAACTTATTCTCAAATATTTCCTTTGATGACGAAAAGCAAAGTTTCTACAAAAAAAATTTTCGTGGTATTTCGAGAAAATCTTCAACCCAGAAGACAGAACTTTAGCGAATATTAACAATGACGTCAAAAACTTAACGATCTAAGTCACAATCTCACTCCGAACATTATCTGCGCCTGCTCCACCATGAAACAGGAGGAGTGGAACCGAGGCAGTGGTTTGGGTACAAATTCATTGAGCTAAGAAAGTTTTGAAAACTATAAAAAAAAATGGCAAAAGTTTGTACGGGATTACAGAGTTTGAATAATTGAGTATGAGTGCTTATTTTTGGCAGGATTTGGAATGTATATCAGCATAAAATTTGTCTTCTCCGTTTAGTGAGGAAGGAAAAGCTATAACTATCAAGCTCTACCCACCCGACAAAGCTTGTCACTTTGAGTTCCTTGAGAAACGTTGTCAACATGACGTTTGCGTAAAAGGAATCCGTAAAGTCATTCCCGGAGCTTCTCCAGATTTTCTAGGGAGCGAAAAGCCCTGGGTACGAGATTGAAAACTGCTAATGGAGAGGAAAAGGGTTGAGAGACACGGCTTTAAGAATTAAACGCATTTCTAGTTTTCGCTGATCGAATAATCAAGCTGTACTTTACTATCGAGTAAAATCAAGGTCTAAATAAAGAAGAATCAAATCTATCAGGGACAGCGTTTGTTGATTTGTTTCCTTTGGGGAAGGGGTGGAGTTTAAGGATTTAACACTTCCCCCCCCCCCGCCAATTTTATTAAGTCCACTTATATACTTTTTTAGTGACGACTAATCCTTCTTCCGTTCCCCCTGAAAACCATCTATTCCCCACCTCACCCATCAGCGACAAATAATGAATTGTTTCTCACATACGATTAGTGGTGGTCATCCAAGCTTGCCCATTCCCTATGGAAATAATTAAATAACAACAATAATAATATTAAATAATAAAAACATCTATTCCCCACCCCACCCCACCCCTCAGCGGCAAATAATATAATGTTTCTCATACACGGTTAGTGGTGGTCATCCAAGCTTGCCCATTCCCTATGGAAATAATTGGCCTGACTTGTTTTAATTAACTTATTTCCATATATGCTTTTTGGCTCTTTAGAACGGAAAGAAATGATTTACGGTGCGGGTTTCAATATTTTGTTGAGCATCGAATGTTGTCTCAAAGTATCAAAAACATACCAAATCAACAAAAAAAGTTAGAACTGCATGAATCAACGGAAAAAAAAATAATTAGGAGAATATCACTTTATTGCATTTTCATCCTTAATGTTACTCAATATAGTTCACGTTAGATGTCTGTGACATTTCATGCTTTAAATACAAATTGAAAAGGATATTTTTATTTTCTTGACGGCGTCCGAAAAGCAACTAATTTCCTTTCCTTAAAGCTCAAAATATATTAAGTGTTGACGACTTATTCGCCTTTTGTTTCGACAAAAAACTGCTAGCAGAATTCCTTAACAGGGGAGGGGAGTGTCCTACTTCAGGGTGTCTGGAGCAGATTTTTTTCATTTCAAAAATTATTACTTTAATCACTCTGGCAAAGAAAGGGGGTGATATTCTTTCTAGTGCTTCATCCACGCCCCTCCCCTCCCCCCTGTTTTTTGATGCACTCACGCGCTATAGTTACGCATCTGGGTTGTTTTGCTAAGGGCAGTTGATTTCTCTCCCAGGCTCACCATAATGTAATGATCATATGATATTTCTGACATGTCTTGTTTTAATTTTTAAGTCAACCACTAATTAGCCAGCTAATGTTACTCAGTCATGAAATGACGTCAAGAGACGATTGAGGTATGTCTGAGATTAATGCAAATGGCCTGAACATGGTCAGAGATATCAACACTTGGTTACGATACGAGATTAAAATGAAATTTTTGGGTACTGCCTCATAAACTCGGGTGCCACTTTACAATATACCATCACTTTCAAAGAGGATTGCTTAAACTAGAAATCGGTAAAGTTTCGGAGAAAAAAGCAGTAATACCTTAGACCATTTATCCGTGGCTTCTATATTGTTCAGTGTCGTCGATAACACTCGTTGATTTTGAACTTCCAGCTGCATGACAAGAAGAAATGTTCGCGGTAGAAACTGCATAAAGTTAGAAAGAACGGTCGATCAAGAAGCGCGTATTGTCCTGAAAAGAGCTAATGTCCATGAAAGTGATTGGCACTAATTTCACGTCTCGCTGAGAGGAAGTCAGATGAAAAATTAGTGATCACTTAAATAGTTCACTTATCCAAACAATCATTCTTACTATCAGCATTAATACCTTTACCTCTCGACTAATACATTGTTTTATTCTCTCTTTATAAAGGTGGTTTTAAAATATGGATTCCTCTGTGAGTAATGTTTAAAACCTTCTCAATATTATTTGATAGTTAACGCTTCTATATTCATCGTGTTGACTAATTGTACATTCAAAATACAATCCTCTGGCAAATATATTCTATTGTGTCAGGTGTGTAATCTGTTATGGTCCATTGGCAAAGAAAACGCGGTGTAATTTCAGCAAATATTACCTATAATATCTTCTCGTTGATTATAAATACAAAGGTTTTTGAAAACTGGAACGCGAGTCAGTTTGTTTATTCCTCAAAGCTGGATGTTTTGTCTTTTGTTGACACGTTGTCGAGTAACCAATTCGGTAGTCATCGCGCACGACCAGAGGTTAGCGTAATCACTTACGTAAATACGAAGCTAAAACATTGACACTCAAAAGCTGCAAACTGTTTACAAAGTGAAAACAATCGAGGGCACGGTTGTTAAGATGCTCTCGGTTACAATACGTTCATTATTAGCTGAAAGAGGTAAGTTTCATTTCGAAAAATCATCTTTTCGCTAGAAAGGAATTTGAGATTCTCGGTTACAGCGCAGCACAATTCAAAATTGTGTTTAAGATTATAACAATCTAATCCCTTGCCATACAAAGGTCTCACGCAGTCTCTAAACTTAAAGAAAGTCAAACACAAAACTATCCGTCCTAAATTATTTTGCTAGACATCTTAGATACTTCTGACATGCTTGGGATAGTTTAATAATTTCTCTCAGAAGTGGAAATCACAGCTACATTTCTTTCCAAATAAATCTCTCCTGACTGATTTAAAATATGATCACATCTAAAACAAAACAGGTATTTCGACTTATGCGGTCACAGCGACTGAGATTGTTTATTCAATATGAGGCTATTTCCCGTAGTTTTTCGACTGCTAGGGAATTCGGTAGTCACCAGAAGCTTCTAATGCTTTGAATGAAGACAATTAAGTCTTAAAATTCCCGATCGCAGCATAATGAAATCTTTAAGCGATGTGGTTCTTGATGTTGTCCTTTCTTTCAACATTACGTCCAAATGTTATGGTAGCGTGATCTAGCCGTGTAGCTCAAGGGAAACCATTATAACAATGAACTACGGCAAAATTGTAAAAAAAGAAACGAGATGAAAATGTGCTTGCAGTGTAAGTTAGCCTAGTAGCTCAAGTTGAACTTTTCCAAGAGATTATTTTATTTAAATTGCGGCAATGAATACGCAGCTGATTTATTCGAAAACGATGAATGAGGGTAATTGACTATTTGTTCTATTTATTCCCTCAAAAGAAAAACAAAGCTCCGTTAACACGAGAAGAGGAGGCAGACCCTTGCGATTTCTTTATTCGAGCGACGCCGTTTTGTTTTCCGCTGACTGAACGAAGAAACAACTGTAACAGGAAGAGTTAGCATGAAGGTTACATCTCGTCTGACATTTAATTCGAGCTTACTGCGTGGTTCACGGCTACGTTCATGATTCTCTCTCTTCCATAAGCCTCAGTTTCCCTAACGCTGCATTCCATCGCAATTGTTCTGCTCATTATAGTTTTTGTTTTGCTACGTCCCCGTTGCCGCCGTCGTCGTGGTTTGCTTAAGGTCTCTAATCCACTGCGGCGACGACTTGGTAAAACAAGAGATTTAATGGCCTAGGAGCTCAGCTCGTGCGTTTTAAAGCTTTGTATATTTTTTAGCCGTTTTCTCTGTTCTTGTGCAAGAATCTTTATCCTCATGGTGCCTCGCTTCATCTTGGAGTTTAATGGGTACCGGCGAGCTGACAGAACAACCTGACGAAATGCTGAGCAAGGGGTTGGGTGGGGGGAGGGGGGGAGGAACATGTCACAGACGAGCATTCCGGCCAAGGGGAGGATTGCAATACTTCTTGTCACTTCACGCTACAGAAACAAGAATACCCTGTTGCTGGATAGGCATCGTGGCTCGAGTACAGATTTATCTCTATGCACTAAATAAAAAATAAATAGCGCGCAGAAGGCTTGAATCGAGGCAACGAAGTTTTCTTTTTTTTTTTTTATCTCCGCTTCAGACCGAAAAATTCTAACATCGCTTTGTCAATGTTCCCAGTTTTTACTTGGTCTTTCATAACTACTTTGATTCAATCGATTTGTTCACTGAGGAAGCTTTCCGTCCATAATTTTAAAATGTCCTTCTTTTAATCCTTTACTTGCTATTTGCATCAATTATCTAGCCAGTCATTATCATTCACTCTCATTATCCACGGAACTTGCATAAGAAGATGACCGTCTCACTTCTTATATGAATAAAGGAAAGCTGCCCTCCAACCTCTGAAAAGCCCTTGACTCCATGCCCCCCTCTAAATAATTAATGCTCCTTCCTAGTTTTCCATGAATAAATTCTTTGACAGCCAGTGATTGGTTTTAATGAGGTAAAGGGCTGTACAGTAATAAACCCCCTGCAGCTCTGCTTTTATACTTGGTTACTTTATACTTTATACTTGGTTATACATCTAAATATTATCAATTGTTCTCTTTGATTCATAAAAGTTGATCGTTATTCACTTTTTGACTTTTTCTATTTTCTAGTAGTCCATTATCTTCATTATGGGAAACTCTACTGATTGCTGTTACGCCACTCGTCAATACAATCAGTGTTTCTTCCCGTGCATCCGGTCGTGTTCGTACAACGCTCGGCGAGTCTGATTGACATCTTAAAGCCTGAAAAGGGTGTGATCTGAAAGTTTCCGAAGTCTCTAGCGGACATCAATACAGACAAAGAAATAGCGAGTGCACTTGCATTAGGTGAAGTATCATTACACATTAATTTAAAATGATATGATAATATCACAATACTAATGTTGAGGATTGCTTTTCATAAACCTGTAGAGAGTAGCTAAGAAACTAAACAAATTTTTTTCCTTGGCAAAATTGTGCCTAGAAATTTTAATACTTAAAACTTGTTGCTCGAAATTAGAAAAGCCAAGGAGACCGTGGTGCTGAAATACATGGGCCACTGTATCCAGGCCTGATATTTAGGAAAAAATGATAAGCAGTTTGCACTGAGAAGTAGTCGTTCGGCTTCACCGTTGGAAGTCTGGACAAAAGGCTAAGAGAGAAGACATTTAAAAATGCTCTGCAGGGGGGCCGAAGTTAAAATTCGCGTTCATTGACGGATCAGCGTTGAAGCTCCAGAGAGCATGCAAGAGTCCAAAATTTTCGTGCGTAGGCTTCAAGAACTAGATGAAAGGTTTGTAAACACATTCATTAGTAAGAAAGAATGAAATTTTTTACATGCCTTTCACATGCTCACCCATATGAAGAATTATACGAAAACTATTTCTTTCCACAGGCTGCCTGTGTTACAATAGCAGCTCTGATACAATATTTCTTGATGGCCGCTTTCCATTGGATGCTGATTGAGGGAATTGATCTCTACTTCTTCGTTCTGAAAGTTTACAACATCAACACCAAAATGTACATGTATCACGTCATCTCATGGGGTAAGTTCATTATTTTACAACATGCACTGGAAACTGTAATCATGCTTTCGGATCGCCAAATATGGTGTTGTCATGCAGTGAAGTGTTTCGATTTCCCTCCTTTCTTTGTGGGTAGGTCCTCCAGTGATCTTGGTGGTCATTTTACTTGGCATCGCTACTGGAAAAAAAAGGAAGGGTTACAAAGCTATACGAGTGATAAATAGTGGGAAAAACTCAAGGGTTTGTTCTTGCTCTTCTCTTTTTAATTTGTTGCATTTAATTCTTTGTTTTGTTTTTGTATATATTTTTAAATCGGTATCATTTCATTTGCTTAAAATTTGTCCTTCTTTCTTTTCTTTCACTCCTTCGAGTTTAGCTGCTGACTTTACTCGATTAACAACCTCATCTGGATATTCGTCACCTATGTAGCTTTCGTTGAGTTTATGATTAGTGTTGGTGATTGTGATTGGTATACCTGTACTAATTGCTGCCAAATATTTTGTCTCTGCTCTTTAAAAGCGAGTTAAGTATTTATGAAATGACCCCACATAACATTTACCATTTTTCTTTTCCTACTTACTCACAAAAAACTTTGGACGTAGCCGCTGTTTGCGGGAATGCTGGTCAATTTTTACCAATTGATGTTTTCACAGGCATAGGATAGCTTCATAAATTCTCCAACTTTTGCTACATAGTATAAAAAAAAATATCCTTCCTTGTTGATTTTTCTTACTGTTTCACATTGATATTTTGTCGCGCAAAAATAATTTAAAAAACATTGAGCAAGATGAAAGGAGAAGGAAGATATGGAGATATTAGGTTTAGATAATTTAACATGAGGATTCACTTTGCATAGTTCACTCGGTTTAGACACTTAAGTTCGAGATTCTTTAGCTCATTGTCAGAGAATCGAAGCTCATAATCTAGGTCCCCCAGTTTGGAGTTCTATTCCCTGCAAATGACTCTTCATCCAACACTTGTTACCAAACTAGTAACGTCTTCGGCAAGGATCCTCTCCTGTTTTGGCTAGTCAATAACCATATCTAAATAATCAATTTATTTCTTTTACATTCTTCAGCTCAACATCTTGATACTCGTTCGAGTCATAAAGGAGATGACCAATTTGTTGCAGCCAACAGGGGAAGACGACCACTCTCAAAAAATAATAAACTAAAACAAAAAAGTGAAAGAGGTTGCCATATTCTCCTATGAGGCTTTTCAAAAAAGTATACCGAGAGAGAGCTACTATGGAAGATTGTTAATCTCGAGTTAGATTAGAGACAACTGTGATATTGTGTCAGTGGTGAGCTAAGAAGTATTTTGTGGTGGGCCTCAATCAGTTTATTTAAGGGTAATTATTCTACTTCCTTTAAGAGTCTCTCCTTGGTAAGGATATGACAAGTTGTTTAATAAATTAGTTGGGTTTTTTTGTAGATATTGCTCTTTCTGTCGTTGACATCGTATTTTATAAAATAATTCAAATAGTAATCTGATTGGCCATAAAACCATTTTACATGAGCGTATGTAAACTCGATAAGCTGGAAACCACTCCCCTTCGCGTCGTGGTTTCCTACGCTTATCGAGTGTTCTCCCAACCTCCCGCGTGTTTACATCAGGCTATGTAAAGACGGAAACCATTTTACATTTCTTCAATAACAAGTAATACTAATAGTCTTAGCAGGTAGCGCTGACATTCAAAGTTGTTGTTTAATGAACAAATAGATGAATACGTAAATGTTGAATAGATAAACAGCTCATTTAGAAAGAACAAAAAAAAAACCCTCATGACTGGATCTTTTGTGGATCAGTTGCATTTACCCATTTTTTTTCGCATTTCTAAGACAGGAGTAACGTTTTGAATCGAAAATACATCGACTAACTTGGAATTAAATTGGGACAATAAACTAAGAGATTATAAACTACTCGGCACACATAATTAAACAACGATTAAAGAACTTTTACACAGAGTATACAATTTAAAGGAAAAAGCTTAGCGACATAAATGCGGAATATTTCAATAGGCCCAGTTTTCAATTATAGCTATTGTGGAGACGTAGCATTGAAAAGGAATCCAACAAGTAAGAGAAGGAGTCGATTACGTAGATGTGCTTAACAGTTTATAACAGTCTGGGTTACGTCATACTCGTTTATAAATAAACATGGATGAAGAAACGTCCGATTAAGACAAAAGAGGTAAAAAAAAAATTTAATCTAAATATATAAGTACATTTCTCTCTACACCACTCAAATGTGATAGGTCAAAACGCTCCAAGCTTCGAATAACTAAATACATCGCAGCTAGGAATGGGGAATATTCTGGACTAAATAATTAATTATTCCATGAGCGTGGAGATACTAAGAAGAAATCCAAAAACCGAAAACCAAGAAGAAATCCTTTGATTCAGAGTTTGCCGTGGTATGAAAATAATAATGTACGTTAATTGACACACGAGCGAGTTATTCCATCAAAGTTGAAGGCATACGAAGTAATTAGACCCACCAACTGAAAAGTATGTCATAAGGAAGATGAATAAATGGCAATCATTTCCATTTATGCCTACGAACAGATGGCGTACTAGCTTTAACTGCCGGTTGATAAAACAGAATTTGTTTAAGACAACTTCTATTAGGCAGAGCTCATAAAGAAATTTACCATTCTTAACATCAATTATTTTTGAGCTACTTCTTTAAAAAACTTGACCCACAAAAAATATTTAAACGCCTTGAAGTTTTTCGATTGTATTAGTAAACAATGCTCCACACCTGGTGGAAGCTGCTTTTTGTCTATTGGTCCGACTATGACAGAATAAGAAAATGGAGACTTACGCCATGAACATGTGATCAGAGATCATGATTTGCATTAAACTCTAACTCGTGCAAAAGGGTTTTATGGGGATGCCGCAAGTCCGCAACTCTCCTGTGGGATGAACGAAATATAAGCGTAACGATAACTCTGAGCAACAACCTTTGATTTTCTTGGGCATGATGAAGTGGATGATAAATGGTGCTGAATACGGCAAAATTTTCAAAACCCTTTTAATATGCTGTGTGCTAGGTAAGTAAGCTATGACACCGTCGAAATTGACTTTCAATTTGAAAAATGCTTATTTCGATTCTTACTCCTACGGAACTTTAATAGCGAAACGTACCATACTCTACACTAGTCCTTCTAAACTATTTGTTAATCATTAAAGCAAAACTTGGGGATTCTTTTATTATCATCATTATCTTTATTATAAGTTTCTCAATATTTTTCACTTTCCATACAATGCCAAATAATTGAGAAAAGCATTACCCGGAATGACACATTCGTACAAGTGTAAAGACAGGTATTGACAGCAACCGATAATAGTACCGTGCGCTCGATGAGTTGCGAGATGAGTACAATTGAGTCCAACAAAGTGTGCAATTTTTTTTTAATAGTTGTGCACTAGGCTAGTGCCACCTTAATTATATCTCGACTTTCCATTTGCAAAACATTTCTATCGATTTTGAAACTTCCTGTAAAACTCAGCCAAACCAATCCGAGAAAAAAATGTAAGGTGGCGGTTATATGGTACTCTTGATTAAAACAAAACCCACCGGACTCTAAAGATGCCCGCATTAAATGCGGGTATCTTTAGAATCTGGTGTTTTTTGTTTTAATTGAGAGTGCCAAATAACCGCCACCAGAATTTTTTTTTTTAATTAGAGAAGGATCTCTTATAAATTGGGTTCCTTGAAGCCCTTAATACAAAGCAAAGTAATCAGAAAGCAAATAGCACAAGCTAGAGATTGGCGCGGTGGTTATGTTGTTTGCGTCATGGTTGTCTACACAAAAGCTTTGGCAGCCACATTTAAGATAGCTTAATTGCCATCGTTTTATGCCATTATGACAAGATGTCATAAGGGAACCACGTTTCCTCTTCAGATAGCTGCTGAACGTTCGACGTGCTTAGACAAGAGATCGAACTTAATCATCAGGGTGTACTTAAAATGATATTAAGTTACACAGATGCAAAGTTTAAAATTCCATCTGGGGTTTGGAAAAAAACATGGTTGAATTGGTGTACTTTTTCGTTTCTCGTCCTATGTTAAAACATCATCGGTAATCATGAATTTCGATGGCTCTGAACGAGCCGTCGGTGGTTAAAGTGACGTGCACTCACAGTAAAATAATTAAAACAACCCTGAAAATTAAGCAATTTTTATGTATTAAATTCTGCAATGGAACTCCTAACAACCACGTAGAGACTCTTTTTTTTATTTAAGCTTAATTAAAAAATTCTGTCGTTGGCTTTTAATAAAGTCCTCTTGTTAGTCATGTTTAAGGGATCACCTCAAAATTAGACAAGCATCACGGGCGATGATGTTACTTTACGCCTCGTGTTCCTCATTCCAGGATCATGTACAATGAATACCAACCTAAAGGTTTACTGGGAGCCTTCGCGTTATTCAAATAACGCGGAACCCAAACCGTTTTAGCTTTCAAATTATTATTCAATTATTAACACTCAGGGTAGGTGACTGCCAAATGCTCACCAAGTTGGATGTTATGGACAATTACAACATATTTCCGTTTTAAATTATTCATCCTTGTAGCTGAAAGCAGACTTTATACTTATCTACTTGCTCTTCTTTTACACACACACACAAATATATATATATATATATATATATATATTATATGGGTTCCACAGGTTCCGCGGCCTGCTGATCCATAGCTTTGTAACACCCTATAATATGGAAATTTCCTCAAAAATTTTGAAGACCAACCAAGATTCAAATTGTACAAAAGTTCTTTTTGAGCGATCAGATTTGAAACCCGATTCCTTCGCTTAAAGAAACAGCCGTCGTCCGTTTCGAATTGTTGCAAGCTAAAACGAAACACTATTTTTCTTCTGAATAGCGCATTTCACATCCTTTTCATTATTTTATAATTTGGTTGCAATTGAAATGACCCGTTTGAGAATTTCGCGAGGAACGTTCGCGAAGGTCTATCGTATCCTTATAAATATTATAAAAAAAAGATAATATCTGACTGATTATGCCAATAATGAGCCATAGACTTGCTGTTAGAATTACATCGGATTGTGATTTAAAACGTACGTTGGAGAGCAAAACAAAAATTCAATGAATAACTGTGCTATTACCCTGATCTCCCCAATTTCCACTTTTAAAACGTTACGTAGCCTAATTGTAATTTTTGCTTCAGTGAGGTAAAGGATTTTGATGCCCATCGTTTGCTATTAAAATTAATTGTATAAAAAACACTTTTTCGTGTCCATCATCAGCATTATTCCATACTGTAAATGTATGAAAATCATATATGTGCACTGCGGTTAATGAACAGTTATGAAGACTACTCAAGTAGTAGTGAAAATGTGGCCTGAAAAAATAAATTCAGCTCCCAGTTGGCCTGTTAGCTCAGTTGGTAGAGCGCTGCACCGGTATCGCAGAGGTCCGAAAGGTTATTTAGTCTCCATAGAAACAGAAGAAGAATGGCAGTTTATCAATCGTGAGATTCAAAAGCGTGGTACTTGGAATGCTAGTGCGTGGCACATTGGTTTAGAGAAGAAAGGCAAGGTTTGGACTTGGCTGAGTGGAGAAACACTGAATATTTCGAAATGGCGAGATTCTGAGCCAGGTGGTAACGACAAAAGGGCGGAGATATCTAAGAATGGAGGCTTCTTTCATAGTATCTCTAAGCTTAGTAGAAATGCCTATATTTGCGAGACGAAAATTTATCTGAGCTCACAGAAGTATTTTGTGGTCTTTTGTCTCTATTGTTTAAAAACCCACAAGCAAAAAAGCAAAGGCATCGGTGTCACGCCTACTGTTGTCTCCTTCGCAGCTGTTGCTTGGTCTCGTCACACATCGCACTCTATTCCTCGTTAGGGAGAGAGCGCGTTGCGTGACGAGACCAAAGAGACTACGCTTACTGCAGTACCTTTGACAGGGAGAAAATTAACATTGCTTATTTCCAGTTAGTTGCCTGCAAAATGTAATTCCACATAATTTTACTACAAAAGGCAAAACCACACCTAGTTTCTCTGAACTCATTCAGGTAGTGTCTAAAAACCCTCTAAGCAAAAGTAAAATGCATCGGTGCCCCGCTGAACGTTGTCTCCTTCGCAACTGTTGTTTGGTCTCGCCACACAACGCCCTCTATTCCTCGTCAGAGAGAGGGAGCGCGTTGGTGATGGAATCTGATTGGTGGAAAACAATTCAAGCACCTGTAAAACTGCAGTCTAATGATTGGGAATGTTTGACTCTTGTTTACGTAATACGCGACGGAAGTAAGTTGTTTGGCGTGAGTATTGTGAGAAAAGGAGCAGGTAAAACACCTTTAAACTTAAAATGATGCAACAAGTTAAATACAAACCTTTCATATCCCGATAAATCTCGACCTCAATCGACGAGGCTCTTACTAAGGCCACAAACCATTTCACTTATTAAATGAGTTCAAAATTTCTGGTTTATGTAATTCTTTATGCACGGCCCCACGATTCCATGACATCATTTACGAGAAAACAATACTTAAACGATGTGAGATATCCAAATGCTATGACGAAATTGGTGCGAGATATATCCCCTAATGCGGCAATCTGATTATTGTGAGATATATACTCAAAAAGCGACAGTCTGATTGCTGCGAAATAAATACCCTTATGTGGCGATCAGATTAGTGCGAGCAACGTATCATTCTACACAGTTTTTATGATAAAAAATTACGAAAAAAATTATTTCCGGTGCAGGTGCAAAGCAGCGCTTAACTTGAATGGTAGTGCTGCTCACAACGGAACAATTTGTCTACTTTTTGGGTTAATTAATTCTTCTGTATTGTATTTGTATTATTTTTTCATCAGATCCAGCTTTTGGACAAAACTTTTTGCAGGACTCTTACCCTGACTACGTTGGACCACCTTGCACGCAACAATATGGTAAGAAGAGTTAGTCTCTGTAATGGTGTACAATATGTCTCAAGTACAACAAATGACCCGTTCTCCCACTCTCAGAAAAGCAAAATTACAAAATGATAACAGGAGACAGCTCAAGATAAAATAACAAATTAATATGTCATATTCAGCGGTTTAACAATTAATAGGCGCGGATATTTTGCGATATTTTTTCCGAGCCCCTTAGGGGCGAATTAAAAAGACAAAAACTGGGCAAAATTTGTGCTTGTCTTATATGTTAAACCAGTGATTAAGGGATGTATTATTGCATTATTATTTCATTTACTAGTATTTTCCATAAACATCTTACAGCTCTATCTGAGCATCGATCATACCAGAAGTGTGCGAAAGACGAAAATAATGCAAAGGAAACAATGAGAGTGTACTATACAACCATCCGAGAGGATTTAAGACTTTTGATCGTTCATAGCGGCCATCACTGTCACTTTTCAGGATCTTCTCTGTGACACACATGTTTTTTTTTTTAATTCTAGGCAAAGGAGTATGTTTCAAAATTATGCGGAGTAAATATTACAAGAAAGGGTTCCATACGGGTATCCAATTTTCATAACTTAACGGCTTTTTAACTTCGATAGATAAACGATAAAAAGTAATTATTACATGCATACCGAGATTTAAGCGCCAATAAGCATCGAGATAAAAATAGTCTCTTCACGTCAGAGAAGCCAGCTCATTGATCCTACGATTTTTTTGACCAGTGAAAAACGACGTATCGATTTTCACCAGTGAAGATATCTGTGTTGCTCGCTCGCCGTTCCTCTTGACTGACAAGTAACACATTCTAACAGCTTAGGCGTATTTTTCCTTAGAAAGATGGCTTCAAATCAGACAAACCGTTTTCAGAGCCTAAATTCATTAGTAGAAGAGTTCACAGAAGGACAGGAAAATGAAAACACCAAGAAAAAGACAGAACACGATGTTGCTCTGTTCCACGAATTTTCTTGTTTTGAAAGGCGGAAGGAGTCTCGAGTTTTCGCTTCTGTATTTCAAATTTTAAACATCCGTGGAACTATTTCGACATACTTTCAGAATGTCTTGTTTTAATTCTAACTAGTTCTGCCTTTTAACGGCATTTTTACTTGATGATTTAAAAGTAAAGTATTTTACAAGGAAGCCATTTCAGTGCAACTCTCGAACTGCGAGGCGGCTTGACGCGTTGTTTTCCTTTGAAAGAAAATAAAAATAAGTTTATCTTTGAGTTCTGTTCGCCCATGAATTTCGGTATGTATATAATGAATAAGTTATTTGACGGTTAGTTCGCTTGTGTGATTTTTATTTACTCGTGAAATAACCTATAAATATATAACCTTCAAGAATAAACCACTATTCAAGCTATATGAGGTGAGAATGGTGAGGCATAAAAAAATAATCCAGGCCCCTAAAATAGTTCTTTAGCAAATGAATACCCTGAACACCATTTGGAGCCTCCTGTTGGACTTTTTCCACATCTTTAATATGAATTGTATATGTGAGACTGGCTTGTCAATGACATGGAAATATTTTATGTAATTGTAGGAGGCGGTTACTGTGTTTGAAGATTTCACCTTGAAAATCAAAAACATCACAAAAGACAAGGCAGGCAAGGAAGAGGTTAAAACACTGAGAAAATCCATTTTTGAGGTGGCAGAGGCCGTCGAGAAATTTGCTCTTAATTTTAGCAAGCGACACCAGAGTGGAATGAAGTCTTCAGAAAGGATCGTTTCCCCAAAAATGGATGAGGCCGTGGCACTCAATTCTGTTTAGTTTCAAAGTCTATTCCTTTGCTACTTACTGACTTGCTGTGTGACCTAATGAGTTGTCTTATTCCCTATAGCTAGATGATTTAAGAACTCAGTTATAAACCCAACTTTTTAGAAACATTGTTGTTGGATGTCATCAAATTATCTGTTTTTTTAAATTTGTTTGACACTGATTTCTCGCGGTGGAGAAGGAAATTCAAGGTATTCTTAAACAATCAACAAGTGAGAATCGGAATCCTTCAAATTGTGAAACCTTTCCCTTGCTCTGTTATTGGAAACTTTTCTTAAATAATAGATTGGTAACACTTTACTAACTGAAATTGAGAAATCTAACAAATACTTTCCGCATACTTCATACTATACACTGGGCTCAAAATTGGCCTATCGTCTGCGATGCATATAAATGCAAAATTTTTAACCGTACTTGTAAAAACTCCCCAGGGAACTCTATAGTTCTCCAAAGAGACGGTTCGAGGAACGAATTGAGTTTTGAAAATTTTAGTCCGTACAGTACTTCTCACTTTTTCATCAGTTTTACATTTAAAAACGTTTTATAAATGGTTGAAATCGTCGAATAGTCCTTGAAGGGCAAATAAGATACAAAAAATACACGTCCATCCAATAAGATTACTAAATATTTGTGTATACCGCAAAACGCATGTTTGTGTAGATGTGCTATTGTAAATTTCACCGTAACTTCTTTCATTTCTTCTTTTTTTTCCCGACAGTTTTGGCCATTCAAAAAGCCTATCGCCAGAACGCAAGAGGCTTCCACTTTGAGGGACAACAATGGCAAGCGAGGATCAATATCGCTTCTTCAAATTTTGAGGAAAATGGTTCGTATTAACTATTGTGGTAGCTTTGCAACTTTTAGTAATTACCTTGGTTTCTCCAATCGAAATTTCTGTATTGAAATAAAGTCTCATATAAATGCGCCTCCTTAGTTTACATAGTCTATCTTCTTTGATCATTCGCCCTCCTTATAATGTTATTTAATAACATTTTTTGTTGATTCTTGGGGGGTTTTAAGGATCACTGGTAGTTGCGACTATGTACAAGGATCTCCATGATCTACTTCTGACAGATTAAACCGTCTGGAATGAAACAGACAACCAAAGGTGACGTTATTTTCATATTATTCCATGTCGTTTACCCCCAAAAACACATAACTCGGAAACACATAAGATCTAAGTTCAACTAACCTGAACTAAGAGACTTTCCAAAAACCCTAACTAAGGTTGGAGGACTCTCTGACCGTTCCACCTTTATTAAAATTCGCTTGAATCTATCAAAAGTATGTAATGTTGCTTCCTTGCTTCTGAGCCATTTTCAAATACAATTTCTTCATAGGTATATTAGCGCCAGGTATATTAGCTCCAGGATAATGGCCGTAACTATGGACCCCAAGGCGAGGAAATTGCGAGAAAACGTCAGCCTAAAGTTCAAAAACCTAAAGGTAACATGAAAATTAGTTGCAATCCGTTGTTTTGATTTATTCTGGGTGTCACGTGGCTATTCGGTCTCCTCTCGCCTGTAAATAAAGCTTTCGTTTACATCTTCACCATACTTAACTCTGCTCAGGTCAGTGTTCGATGGTAACATTCAAAATTATTCAATCTCTGTCATTATTTTGTTTTCTAACCAAGTAAGACGTCGTTAGAATTGTCACATGATATTTTTTGGAATTTTGAAAACAAAAAGCTATTAACTAGGCAAGAGAAGACAGACCTCTTTGGGATTATGAGATATGCAATTTTCCTTCTTTCTTGGAAATCTTAATAGATATTTGACTAGTTTGTTTGCATATTGTAAAAAGTAATGATCCGAAAATCATGTTTCTGTTGCAGGGTTTCCTGATTTTTGCTCTGCACTGCATGCTAAACACTCAGGTAAGAAAAAACATCAAACCGATTATTAACTCCATATCATTAATCTTTAGTGTTTCGATAAATATCCGAGTACTAGTGCTAAGAACCATATTTCATGTTGCTCGTCTATCTGCAGATCAGAGAGCGATTCAAAAGAAAGATGAATGTTGTTTTTCCATCTTCTATAAAAAACAACTCCACAAGGAAGAGCTTACAGGTCAATCCAAGTGGGGTCAGCGATGTATGGGTAGTTGAATTGCAGTCTTGTACTGAATTTGAATCGAAATCGCACTTAACTTAAATAACTGGATCCAGCCAACCGGAAATGACAGTCGTTTACCTAGTAAAATCACTTATTTAACAGCAATAAGTCGGTTATGATTGATCTGACCTGCGATCTGCAGCTGAAAAGAGGTCTTTCTTTTCATTATTGTTTAAGCACTCAACTAGCTGTAATTGCAACCTATCTTCTTTAGGATTATAAGTTTATTTTCTAGGCGATCGTATATTTGCAGGCAAGATTCATCTAAATAAACCAATCTATAAATTTAAATTTCTAATGGCTCAGTACCTTGATGACTGTCCTTCGACTAAGACCACAGTCTGCTAAAGACGAGGCGGGGATTTTTACTCGGAAATCACGACTCTTCTTTCTTTAAAAACCACTCTCGCACGCAGCTTTAATTAAATGTATTTATCTTTTGATTCTTGCGCGCTAACTTTCTGTGCTTACTGCATGATTATTTGACATTCGACGTTTCACTTATTAAGTTTACAAATTTCTCACCCAACGCTGTCATTACTTTTAACAGTAAGCTATGGATAATGATAACTGAAGCCCAGTCATGCAGGAATGAAAAACCAAGGAACTTTCCGGAGCATTTTATTAGGTAACGTAGTTATGATGTAAATCCACTACCAATATAGTTGTGTTGTAAGCTTCCGGAATTTTTGAGAGTGCTTTGTACATAAGGCCTGACAGTCGTGTAGCAGTAGTGCTTGTTGTTGTCGGGAGTGACTGACTTTTCAGAAAGCTATAGCGAGAGAGACTTACTGTGGAAGATTGTTAATTTGGAGGCACTTTAGAGACAACTGTGAGATTGTGTCAGTGTTGAGCTAAGAAATAGTTTTTGGTGGGCTTCTATCAGTTTATTTAAGGATAATTATTCTACTTCCTTTAAGAGTCGCTCCTTGGTGAGAATAAGTTGTCTAATAAATTAGTTGGGTTTGTTGATAAATGATGTTCTTTCTGTCGGTTAAATAATAATAATAGTCTCAGCACGTGGCGCTGACATTCAAAGTTGTTGCTTAATGAATAAGTAGATGAATACGTAAATGTTTGAGTAAATAAACAACTAATTTAGAAAGAACAGAAAAACCCCCTATGACTGGATATTTTGTGGATCAGTTACATTTACCCATTTGTTATTCGCTATTCCTAAGATAAGGAGTATCGGTTTGAATCGAAAATACATCGATTAATAGGGAATTCAACTGGGCCAATGTTACCCGGAAATGGCGTAAAAACACATCATTCAACAGCGATTAAAGAACTTTTACACAGAGTATACAATTTAAAGTGAGAGGCGGAGACGAAGCATTGAATAGGAATTTCAACAAGCCAGAGAAGGAGTCGATTATTTACAACAGTCTAGGTTTTGTCATACCCACTTATAAATATACATGGATGACGAAGTGTACGATTTAGGCGGAAGAAGTTGAAAAAAAATAATTATCCTAGAATATGCAAGTATATTTCTACCTACACCGCTCAAATGCAATACGTCAAAGCGCTTCAAGCTTCCATTGACTAAATACATCGCAACTAGGACTAGGGAATATTCCAGAATAAATAATCAATTATTCCTTGAGCGCATAGAGATTAGTAGTAGAGTATAATGTCTCGCCCACAGAGCACATCACTCTGACCCAGGAACGTCTCGCGCAAAGAGCATTTGACCTCACCCCTCTTTCTAAAATGTTGGAATTCAAACATTTGAACACAAAAGTGATAGTCTGCATGACGCTTTTGCAGGGGAGAGTTGTTTTGAAGGCTGAACATTAAACTATGGCCGTTAGCCTCCGTTAGTTTTCTGATCAAGTAACGATTGACTTTATGTAAACTCACATCGAACTTATGATCTGAGATAACCGAGAAGAAATCCTTTGAATCGGAGTTTGCGGTATAAAAATAATAGTATCGTGGTATAAAAATAATAATACACCTTAATTAACACACGAGCGAGTTAGTCCATCACTTTTGAAGGCATACGAACTAATTAGACCCATCAAATGAAACGTGCAGCATGTCATAGGCGAGATGAATAAAAAGGAATCATTTCCATTTATGCATACGAAGAGATGGCATACTAGCTTTAGCTGCCCGTTGATAAAACAGAAGTTTGTTTAAGACAACTTTCATATAGCAGAGCTCATAAAGAAACTACCATTCTTAACATCAATTACTTTTGAGCTGCTTCTTTACAAAACTTCAACTAAAAAAGTGTTTTATAATATGGTGGTTTTTTTCGATTGTATTAATAGAAACAATGCTCTACATCTGGTGGAAGCTGCTTTTTGCCCATTGGTCCGTCTATGACAGAAAGAACAAAAATGGAGGCAAACGCCATGACCATGTGATCAGAGATCATGATTTGCATTAAACTCTATATCGTACGAAGGGATTTACGAGGATGCCTCAAATCCGCAACTCTAAAGCGAGGTGAATCAACTATAAGCGTAACGATAACTCTCGACGGCAACCTTTGATTATCTTGGTTACGATGAAGTGGATGATAAATGGCAATGAATCCGTC